>NW_009942111.1:106966-109175 GCF_000696875.1 Nestor notabilis | reverse complement strand
GCAGTGTTGAAGGCCAGGTTGGACAGCGCCTTGGGCAGTATGGTTTAGTGTGAGGTGCCCCTGCTCATGGCAGGGTGGTTGTAACTAGGTAATTTTTAAGGTCTTTTCCAACCCAAACCATGCTATGATTCTATGATTCTGTCCTCTTTGCAGCTGTCTGGACCTTTCAGATTGCCCAGATAATTCAGATTTAATTAATATAGTGTTCTTATAGACTTTTCTTAAAATTCTTCGTAGCTGAGATTGGGGATTTTGATGAAACCATAGATCGTGAACACTTGGCGAAGAACAAGTATATACCTCAGCAAGAAGCACTAGAAGACAAAATCATGGAATTTCACCGTAACCACGCGTAAGACTTTTTTGTTCTTGTTAATGGTCATCTTTTCCTTTAGAGTAGTTCTAACTGTAACTATATGCTAGATCATAAGTGCAAAAGAGATTTGGACCTCTGAGTTTCTCAAAGGTTACTTCTTAAAAAATGTTTTAGCCTAGGAGTTTCCTGAAGGTTACTACTGCCATTCTCTCGTCATCATAACAAGATGTTTAAAGAGCAATTGATTTTAATAGTCATTCAAGCATGCCATGATTTTACAGTCTATTTCATACAAAATGCTTCACTGCTGATTTTGTGCATGCAGGTATGATTGCAAATGATGACTGATCAGCCAGGCGCTTCCGACAGCAGTCTCTTTCATTTCAAGGACATTGAATGTTGCCTTTTCAACTTCCCATCCTTTTCACCACCCATCTAGAGATGGGTGAAAGAGTTCAGCAATAGATCCAGGAAAAGCACAAAGTGCTTGCAGAATTAGGGATTTGGGGGAATACAATTTAAGATGATAATGTACACTGGTATCCTAAGGCCTGGAGAAAAGATTAGTAGTAAGAAGATGGTTAAAAGAATTACAAATAAGGCATAAAATAGTTGGGGGTTTTATGCTGTTGAGAACACTTTCAAGACCTGAATAGTTTCATTTTGAGCTAGATTGAATTAGATATGTGTGGTAGGGAGTTCTATAGCAGTAATAATCAGAACTTCTGCATAATTCTGTCATGATTAATTTAGTGCTCACAGGTTCTCAACATTTATGTTAAGGTTTTCACATCCTCTGTTTACTTAATTTTGATATTGCATTTACTTTTACAATGATCAATGTCCTTACACACTTCTGGTTTTTTTTTTGGTTGGTTGGTTGGTTTTTCGGGGGGGTTGGGGTTTTTTTATTACTATTTTTAGGAATACAGCATGTTTTTCTAATGGAAAATACAAAGAGAGTTAGTGAATGTTAAAGTTAATGGTTCAAAATCTAGCGGTATCAGGTGTTTCAGAATTGGAGCAATCAAAATTTCTAAGAGACTGTAAAATCTGTGGATTCTTTGATATTGATTTAGACTAAGATAAAGCTTTTGTTCTACCTGATATAAATCTGGGAACATAATAAAACCATACAGGTCATACCTCTCTGACAGGTGTCAGTCTCTTTGATGAAATGTCTCTTTGTTCTCTGAAGGACCTGTTGATCTCTGTTAAAATGTCTGATGAATTTGTGTGTCTTCTCTGTTTTCTTTCTCAAGGGGACAGACACCAGCAGAGTCAGACTTCCAGCTTTTGGAGATTGCCCGTCGGCTGGAGATGTATGGAATACGCTTGCATCCAGCCAAGGACAGGGAAGGGACAAAAATCAATCTGGCTGTTGCCAACACAGGCATTCTGGTGTTTCAGGTTAGAGCTGCTCAGGCCATGACTTCATACTTTATAAAGCAGAGAGATTTACAGTGATGAGAATTTAGGACCTGAGCCATGTCTGAAAGAATTTGGTTGGGAAAATTCAGGAACTTCCACATTTTTTCTAACAATAACCTTAAACCTTTTATAGCTGCATTAGGTCCTTCACTTCCAGGGACTCTTACCTTATTTGCGTGCACAGGGTAAAACTCCATTTACAGCTACAATGTGCTGTTCAAGATGCAAACTGATCCATAGCTTACAATTTTCAAGCTAGTCATGCTGATACCTCCTACATATACCAGAAGGTAAGTATTGCAGGTGTGGTGCATACTAAATGGATGTGAAGCAGGGACAAATTAAACAGCAGACAACAGGAGTACATGGAGAAGGATGTAGGTAGTGAATGTGATCTCTGCAGCATAACTTTGTCAGAGTTTTTGCAATTTTCTTGACCAGCCTTGGCCGTCCTACTTTTGC
>NW_009942111.1:55640-106935 GCF_000696875.1 Nestor notabilis | reverse complement strand
TTACTTCTTGCCCTAAAAGATCCAAAGTATTTGCCTTAGATTTCTTTCCTCTTCTCTCCTACCCCAGTCAGTCTAGCAAATATTTATGAAACATCAATGGTACATTTATCAAATTCTTGTTCTGCAGCTCCGTTTAGGTAAGTAACAAATTGAGCTTTTACAGTTGTGAAGTTACAGGTAGTCAGCTGGTATAAACTGCTTTCACCTCAGATGGAATTGTGTCTGCTAGCATCCAAAATCCTACTTACCTCACTCTATGTTAAAAACAGTAAGTTAACTGTTCTTTAAAATACACAATCTTACAACTGTCATTGACTATTCATTTTAACTATTTGACTATAGTAAAAATACTAATGTTTCCAACTTTATAAAGTACTTTGAGTCCTTTTATGAAGAAAAACAACAGCAACAAACCCAGAATGGTCTGACCCAAATGCTCTGAAATAGAAATTAAAAAAAACCCCAACCTAACAACAAAAAATAATATATATATATAAAAACCCCAATCAACTAAATGTGTGCCTAGTAAAACCCCAAAACTGAAGCATAGGTTGAATCATCAGAACCCATAACTAATTGTATGTTCAGGCCTATCCCATGCTCCCCTGCAGTATTTTCATCAGCTGAATTAATGAATTGCAAAGCCTTATAAGTTAAGACTGTCTTTCATCTGAAAGTACAGGTCCACATAAAACAGCATGGACCTCATTGGCCTGATCTATAAAGCTCTAAAATTCAGTCATCTCTCCATGTTCTAATGTGTTTGGGACTTTCAAAACCACATCTTTTTGAACTTTCAGAAATGCTTGGAGATTTTGCTGGGTCAAGCTCTAAGACTCAATGCTGAAAAAGAAGTCAGGCTCTAACCTGGTGGAGTCTGCCCAGCAATTGGTGTCTGGCAGTAAGCTTAAGGCTTCCTTTAAGCACTTCACAGGGCAAGAGCCTTAAGTTCATCTCTTCATTTTGGATATAACTGATAGAAATTGAACTATGAAGACCTCATTAGGAGAAAAATAAAGGTTCACTCACAAATGACATAAGCAGTAGTCAGACGGACTTATTTTAAAGCCTGTCATTTATTTAGAAATCAGTATCAGTGCTGCTGAATATTCTAAGGGAGATTAATTATGTGATTCTTAGACAGCAGGTTGACTTAGCAGAGATCTTCACGCTGTCATTACTCCTACATCCGTCTGGTGACGGCACCCAAATCAGCATGGGTTTCTGCATTTAGCAATCCTGTAGTAGCTCTCAAAATTCTGTGCTGTAAGCATATTTGTACTGAAGTCTTCACTGAACAAACTGCTGCAATGAGTATTTTAAAATAACCTCAAATACTTTTAAACATAGGTAAGATGGAGACTTCTGGGGAGTAGGGACTAATGATGCAGTGGCTGGGAATTGTACTATTTTGAACATAATCTCTCTCAGGCTTGCTGTTTGCTTCTGGGTTTTGATTGCTTTTTTGGGGAAAAGCATTTTGTGACTCTTTAGAGACAACTAATTTATTTAGGTTTTATTTACTTCCATTGCTCCCTATGAAAGGTCAAAGTATTTCCAGTTCAGTTGCTGTTTTTCCCTCAGTTAAGTAGTATGTAAAGGGGTGTTTATTTTGCTCTGTAGACAGACGAAGAGGGAGGAAATCTACCCCACCAAAGTGAGGTGACATGTTATGTGTTTGGATTCCCTGCATTCTCTGTAGCTGGTAAAAAGAGAAGGAGGCACCTCTGGGAGGTGACTTGGTCCACTGAAAATCTGAGTCAGCGTAGTGGAATAAGATAACATCATCTGGGCAAAAACTGTGACATGCTCTTTTGTGCAGTTGGTACTGAGTCAGATAGTTTCACATCAACTCAGTATACCTAGCTCTAGATGCAAGAGTTTAATCATAAGTATGTGCTTTCAGTCACAGCACCAGTTGCCTTACAGTTTGCGTTATCAGAGGAGGAATGATACGAAAACCCATAATTTCAAGTGAAGTGAATAGATGATTTATTTATGACAAGCTTTCTCTAGTGGTTTAGGTTTCTCCATTCAGACCTGGAATGCTTAAACTCTGCTGGCTTTTTTCTCTGTAGGGTCACACCAAGATCAATGCCTTCAACTGGGCTAAGGTTCGAAAGCTGAGCTTCAAGAGGAAACGTTTTCTTATCAAACTACGGCCTGATGTGAATGTAAGTTCTTTGTCAGGAATTGATGAAGTTGACAAAAGGTTATTTGGTAATTTTCTACTCACAGATCAAACATGCATTTTTATCGCCTCAAAAAGATTTCTTTAATTGAAGTAATTTCTTATGTTCACTGTTGGTACTGCATGCATCAGCCTGGCATCTCAGGTGAGCAGTCTGAGCAAAGCAAGATTAACTGAATGTCACAGATTTGTCTTCTGGCTGCAACTCTGGTATTGTATCATCAGTTCTTAAGTTACACCATGTAAACCACCTCTTCTCATTGATTTTATCTCTGTCATATTTGTCAATGAAAGGAAGTTAGAGCAATAGCTCTGATACTGTCAGGCAGATTAGTGTTGTCTCAAAGTGGAAAGGATAGGGCCTGTTAGGCCTGAAGGCCACTGAAAGAAGCTTTTTTTTTGTAGCGTAGCACCTGCTTTGTCAGTGCATCTCTGTAATATATGTTGCTTGCTTGTTTACATTGCAAATGCTATCTCTATTTGCAGAGTTCATTTCAGGACACCCTGGAATTCCTTATGTCCAGTCGAGATTTTTGCAAGTCTTTTTGGAAGATCTGTGTGGAGCATCACGCCTTTTTCAGGCTTTTTGAGGAACCTAAACCAAAGCCCAAACCTGTTCTTTTTTCTAGAGGTTCATCATTTAGGTTCAGGTAAGATCTGCATTCTTCCTCTACCTTTGTTGCCTCCCCATTTCTAAATCACATCCATAATGACCTAGGATTAAACCTATTATTTTCAGCTTCCCTTATTTACATTGTAGTTTGCTCCTTTATATTTTCCATTGCATCTTCTCAGCCAGAACAATGCAAAGAATACTGTAGGGAAAAAGCCTTCATTAATTTTGTATTAGGTGTTGCAAAGTAGCTTTCTGGAGGTAAGAGATAAAGTATATAGATTCCAGCTGGTTTCACATAAGAAAATCCATGTGTGTCCTAAACAACAGTAGCTGGCAACTTTTTGGCCCTCTTTGGATCCTCTGCTTCTAGCATGGGATCTTTCCTGTGTGACAGAGTAGAGATTTTTATTTTCATTGCATGTTGCTGTGGTAAACCCATTTCTGTGCATTTAAAACAGTGGCTTGTCTTCATGCTGAGACCTTTATGCTTGCCACGGATTCATGTGAGATGACCGTCTATGCTGAGACCAAATTTACCTGTGATATTGTTACAGCTGTAGAAAAATTTCTGATAGTTGGGTTATTGTGGTTTTTTCCTTACACTGACAGAAGCCTCACTGTAGATATTGTGTTGTATTGCATTGCATATGCTGGGGAGGGGGTGTTGAAATCCTTTCATTCATACAGTTAGTTTTGTTTGCGAAGCTGATGTAAGCTGAAGAGCTAGAAACCCTCTGCTGAGGTAAGCTGTACACTCCAGTTGTCTTGCACAAGAAAACATCAGATACGGCCAGTCTCTCTTTCCACTTTGTTTCTTGCCTGCAAAGTAAATTAATGAAGATGGAAGGACCTATGTTAGAGTAAACAAGCTATAACTTGTCAAGTTTCTGCCTGAGTAAATAGAAGACTGTAGGTCCATTCAACTTACTTGTAGCAGGTTTTGGCTACATCTTCCACTCACTGCGGTCTGTCCTACATAAATTCAGTAACCTTTTTCAGGCCTTGTGGTAATTCAGTTGGTTGAAAGCTTCTAATGAATGGGAGGAATTTGGTTCTCTGTTGAGCATTCTCAAGGTGTGGGTTTCCTTTACTGCTCCCAGTTTCCTTTGGAATTTATAACTTTGCACCATAAGAAGTGCTGGGCTTTCTCACCACTTTTTCACAGCCTGTAGCAAAAGGGGTGAAAGGGATTTCCAGCCTACATTTCTGCAGGAAATGTATATATGCTTAGTTGACATTTTTCATAGTAGTAACTGAGTCATGAAATGCATTTCTGTGCTTTTCATCTTGGTTCCATGGTTTACTCATACTAGGGAAGTCTGGTATTTGACTCAAAAGGATTCAAGAATATTCTTTGTTCATGAGAGGAAAACTTAACCCCTGCTTTGCTTTTTATTGTGGTGACTTCCCAGTAATGTAGTAACCCATAAATGACACGAATTTAAGCAGCTCTGAAATGGCATCAAGAAGTAGCTCCATAGCAAAAAAAGAGAGGCAAGTAACATGCAAGATGATAAAAATATGTGTATATCTGACCAGATCCCTTTCTTTATGATCTTAGATGACTTTCTGCTGACAGTGAGAAATACTTTTCTCGTTGCTGTGACTTCATATGCAGGCTCATACATGTTTATGATGACCAGGTGGTAAATTATAGTAAATATTTTTCTGTGGTTTTCTTCCAGTGGTCGGACTCAGAAGCAAGTCCTTGACTATGTTAAAGAAGGAGGGCACAAAAAAGTGCAGTTTGAAAGGTGAGAGGAAATAAGTAACCTGTTAGATATCTTTCAATCAAAGAAAAGTAATGATTTCCAGGCAGTTGTATTCTAAGATCTTGGCACTAGTCCAAGTTAAAAAAAAAAGTGTCCTTTGCTGGTTTGACAGTTTCTCACTTGTATAATACCCCTTTGGTCCTGAATATTTTGGTGGAAGTTGGTATAACCCATGGTTTCCTTAAAATCAGTATTTTTCAGTCTGTCTTTCAGCAGTGAATGTCTTACCATCACAGGTAACTTCTTCCCATATTGATTTGCACTCTCTTCGGTGGGTTGTCATTAATGTATAGGAACAGACATACTCAGCTCAGAATAATACTGAAAGTAACAGAAATGGGTATAGCCAACCTCAAGTGAGAGTCTCCAGGGAAAGCTTCCAACTTGCTAGAGCCAGTTCTGTCTGAGCTCATCTTGTTTGTGATGAACTGAAAGTAATGGCCAAGATGCCACAAAGGCCATGACAACAGTTCCTTACTTGTGAGTCATGTTCATGTGAGAGACCATTTTTGCTTCAGTGCCTCTCCCTTTTCGTACAGTGGTGTGTTTGCAGCGCATAGTGCATTGAAATTTTACAGAAAGGAGGAATGTTAATCTGGTTGGGAGCAAACTTTTATGAAAGCTGCTATTGAGAGGTTTTGTTTTAAAAGGCATGTCTGTTGATTCCTTTTTCTAGAAAAAAAAGATGCAATGAAATGGCTTCTTACTGTGATTTTCCTTTTATCTCCAGGAAACACAGCAAGATTCAATCCATCAGGAGTCTGACTGCACAGCCTTCAGAACAGCATACAGAGGTGCCAAAACAAGTCAGTGATGTTGATGAAACCCTGGCTTATGCCTTTTAAACATTTCTTTTTAGATTACCCCTATTGCTGTTTTGAAACTTCAGGAGCATAGATTTCTGCTCACTTACCATTTAACTGGGAGTTGTGGAACCTGGGTGTTGTAAGTTTTAGGTTCTGCAAGTGGAACAGGTTCATTTTCACTGTGGAAGAGTGTTACTTCCAGACAACCAGACAAATACAAGTACAGGGTTTGTCTGAGCTGCACTAATGACCATCTGAAAAAGCTGCAGTCCACAGTGTTATTGCTGGAGTCCTGGGTTCTAGCTGGTTATTGCATCTGGAGAAAGTTTAATTCTTTTCCTTCACTGGGGAGTCTTAGTTGTCCATGACAAGATGATTTGTTGCATTAACCAGGGAGAAGAAGAATTATTTCCTTAGAAAAATTACAGCTCTGAGCTTTACAGTCATTATCTCTGGTAGATACCTAAAGTATTTGTCTTACATTATTAGTTGCTATGCATTAGGAATTGTTTGCAAATCCAGTAGTGGCGAGGTTGCACCAGCTGCATGTTCCCATGTCCAGCTAGTAGCTATGTATTCGCTATAGGCACCCACATAAATGCAAATATTCAATGTATATACACAAGCCAGCCACATAGGTAAAAGCATACAGAAAACAGCACTCCCACAAGCACAATGCCAGTGGCCTCACCCTGTTCCATTCTTTGGCTGATCAGGATGCAAGTTCATTAGTGGAAATTATGTATACATGTATATGATATAGATCCTTCCCACAACTGGTCTTAGACACTCAGTCTATTCAGTAATGGGCCCCTGGATCCCTATGTCTCCCAGTGGCTGGACATATAAACCTGCAAGGCTCTCAGCCCCACTCCAGTTACTGGTGCTCAGATATACAGACACACACACACTGCGGGTTCCTCCAGTAATTCATCTTAGACAGTCTATGGAGTAACTGACACTTGGATCCTCTGGTTCCTGATCACGTCAGCCACGGAGACAAACACATGAAAGTCATCTCTCCAGTAGTTGGTACAGGCTTAAGACATTGCTAGTAATTGACCCCCAAGTCCCATGGTCTTTCCAGCATCTGGCTGGCCTGACTTATGGCTGCTCCTGTACTTGGCTCCCAACTCTTATCCTACTTATCAACTAGTCCAGTTGAATGTTCACTAGCAATTACATGTTGACCTACCTACCCAACCAGGTCTGTTGCTCTGGTCTCTCCAGCTGCTGCTATCCCAGACATACCCAGACCATGGGCTGATGGCTCTCTTGGGACAGCATCCAGAGGAGCCGGGTCAGGGAGCTCCATTTTCCTGACTATGATATTGGGGTTCCTCCACCTGCCAGTGTTTCTCTGTGCTCATCTGTGTTTGTTAAGGCAAACCTTTAATTACACAACTCTATGTTAGATAAACCTTAAATGACAGGATCAAGCTACTAGCTTAATGTATTTAAGAATGCTGCCTGAACCTTCACCTTCATTGCATTGCTTCCTTTTGATATTCATAGTCTCTCTCAATTCTGCAAATCTAAGAACTTCAGAGAATTCTGTTACAAATGCAGCCCATTTGAACTATCTTTTAGCATTTTAAAATTGCCAAGACAAGCTCAGGTAGATAGACCATAGCTACAGGGCCAGGTGCAACGTATTATAAAAAAAATGGCAAAAAAGCCAGCCCATGAACTAGTGGCAGGTATGCTCCAGGAATTGAATGTGGGGTGCTCCAAAACCCACACATGGCGTTTTTAGTGTATAGAAGTAGGCTGTGCAGAATTTGTCTTATGTGTTTACCTTTTCCTCCAGTTTCTCAGAGTAGTGCGAACAGGCTGATGCTCTAGAGTGTTGATGGCTGCCTTAGGGCATGGAAACACCTCAAATACCACCACATTGTCTGCCTTCTCTTCCCTTGCTTAGCTTATATATTTTTCTGCTATTGAAGATGAGAGACCTCTTTTTTTAATTTTATTAGTTTTGAAGCTTGGGTTACCTCTTCTGCTTTCAAGAGATTCCTATCTTGTACTATACAAAATTCTGGTGTGTAATTACACGTAGCCTTTTCCCTCTGGCTCCCTTCCCTCCCAAACCTCTCCCTATCCCCTTTCCCTTTCCCTTTGTCTCCCCCTTGCCTTCCCTTTTTTATCTTTCCAGAGCTCTAGCTTTGCCTATGGAGACGACAGTGATACTGCAGCAGTGCAGAGCTGCCGGCAAGGAAAGGAATTGAAAGCATCACCAGAAGACACTGGACAGCACAAGAGTCATTCCTTGAAGAAGAGCCCAAAGGAAGGCAAAAAGGTGGATGGAGCAGTGGTGTCAACAGTGGAGGAAGAAGAGGAGGCTGCTAAGGACAGGATGCAGCAGAACAGACCTCAATCACAGCAACCAAGCACAGGTCCAGCTTCCAGGGCTGCTCATGGCAGCAGCACCTCCATTCCTTTCATTGACTGCAGTGACGTAGATAGCGAGTATGATCTGCTCAGAGGACAAATAACCCGGTCATATTCCCAAACAAATGACAATTATGAGGGTGATTTGACCAGTGGTGCCTATATTCACTACAGAGATGAAAATCGCAATAGAAGTAGATACAGGGATTCCTCGGCCTCTCTAAAGTCTTCCCAGTATCTCTCTGAAGAGTACCTTGATGATGATAACCCAGCTAATATCTCCTTCTACACTGGGGGAAGCCCCAGGATGCCAAGGCATAGCTCACTGGTTGACGAAATGTTTAGAGGACCAGGGAGCCGTAGTCCACTGGCCACTCCATTGCCTCCCAGCAGCAAAGGGTCAAGCCCTAACATGAGCCTGAGTAGAACTGGCTCTCAGGGTTATGTCTCAGAAAATGGGCATGACTGCAGGGTGAGGGCTGGGGAGGAGGACAGCCATGACAGTAGCTGCCATGGGTACTGCAGATATACTCCAGGTTCTCAACAGTCTCGTGCGCAGAAAAAAACAGATCTCTGCAATAAATCAGTTACAGATCCATTTATCCTAAGTCAGATATCCTCAACCCCTGGGCAGGAGTATAGATCAGAGAGATGTTATAAAGCAGGTGGAGTGGCTAAGATGTCTTCTCCAGAAGGCAAAATGATGGCCAATGGTATGCCAGCTGGGGCACAGTCAAAGCATAGTCCAGTCATACAGTCACTGCATGCCAGTGGCGTGGTGGATTACATGGCTGCAGTCCAGATGATGGAGGGCTCCACCAGCAGTGGGACAGAATCTAGTGATTCTGATTCAGAAATCATTAATCCTTTCACTCACCCCCTGGTGTTTGGAAATCCCATTGTTCTGAGTTCCTCTCCCATGCCTAGAAATAAGTACTCATTTGGAAGCCTTCAGCTTGAGGAGGAGGTAGAGGAGGATGTGTCCGTTCGTCTCAGTGATGAAGATGGTGTGCAGGTGTTCAGCTGCTAGGGACCAGGGAGTATAAGACCAGTGGATACTGTGGTTGCATCTTCTGGGGCTTGTGAAGAGTGGCTGGTAATTTCAGTGTGTGGGCTATTTCAGAGATTATCATTGTACTAACCAGCCAGAGGGAAGGGATGATGGAAATACAATAATAAGTCTCAATGAACCTTAAGAGTAACACATATCCTCCGAAAGGCAGGAGTATTGGACAATTATTACTGATTTAGGAACCTTTGTAAGACTTTATACATTCACCAATTCTTTGTATGAAGTCATATTTTAGGTATCTATTGTAGCTACTTTGACACCTGACTAGTTAATTTTGACAAAACAAACAAAAATGAAACTAAGTAGGTATGTTGTGCTCTTTTGTATTTCTATTACTTTTTTTTTTTTCCTCTCCTGTATAAGGAGAACAACTAATGAGTGCCTCAACAGAGTTAGAGTTAAAAATTAAACTTGCAGCCAGATGTAGGCAGCTTGATATTCAGGACCAAGTCTTGTAATCTTGAAATACACTGGAAAGTCTTTTCATAGCAAGAATGTGTTTGGTCTGCTCATCTTCATAACCCATTTTATAATCTTAAGTGATGAACTGAGGGTACACATTAGACATGTATACAGGAACAATGACAGAACAATGACAAGTTTTTTCTTCAGTGGGTTCAACAGGCTGATTTGGCGATGGAGATTTTGAAACTCCAAACTCTTCCTTGGGCAAGAAAGAGAACAAGATGAAAAAGATAATTCATGTAAAAAAACCCCTTAGATTGAAAGAGCTCTAACAAAGAGTGGAATGAGTATTACTTGCAAGGCAATCATTTATATCCTTTATCAGTGTGATATAAAGATTAATTGCAAGGCATTTCTCCCCGCTCCCCACCCCCTTATTCTTTTAGTGGCATTATTATGGAGACATCAAAGTTTAGTTGTGGGTGATTTTTGGTGGGGGGGTTGAAGATGGTGGCTGTTTAATTTTATTTTTTGCTTTGATCATGAAAAATCTTTATCTGTACAGGGTCCAATTACTCTGTCGTAGGCAATTTTAACAGTGCCACCTCATAAATTTTTCATCCCCTGACACACAGAATGATGGCACTAACTGTGGTCCAGGCTCTACTGTACATGGCGTAGTGAGATTTTGGCATGTGCAGAAAGACAGAGAGACTAATTCTTTGTAAACTTCAAATTCACATGCTAAAAGTATTGAGAATTAAGGCTGTATCCTAATAAAATCTGATTATAGTTTCTTGAGTTATTTAAGAAAATCCAGATAAAAGGTCTCCTGTATAGAAAGTGTCCTGCAGTTGTTAGAGGCGAGAGACAAGATGTGCTCTGTAACACTGGCCTTAATTTTAACTTTGATATATTTTTCTTGTGGGGGAATGGAACTAAATCTGTGAATTTTAAGTGATGAACAGCAGCACTGACTGAACTGCAGGTCGCTTGCAGTAATCTGCATCATGCAGTACAAGCATGCAGCAATAATGAGTCCACCCACATTAAGTACTGATGAACAAGTTGCAGGGATTTGTATATCGAGATGACATAAAATTTTGAAGATTGTTTTTACAAAAATAATAAGATTTTTTTTTTTAATTTTTCTATTGCCTTGGTCTATGCACACTTTAAAAGTTTAATCTGAGTGAAGGATATTTAAAAAGATACCTACCGTAGTTAGGCATGTCCTGTTATATACTTTACTTTTTTGCAGGAAAATATATCTTTGTGTAAATATAAGTTCTAACCTGCTCATCTCCTTTAGTGTGTTCTTTTCCTTAAAGATTAGATACCTCATTTTTGAACTGGAATGATGTAAAGCATCTCTTTAGACAGTGACACTTTGGTGACAGGGAATGCTCTCGTTTGTTCCTGTAGTTTGAAGCATGAATCTAGAAACAGTGAGATTGATAATTAGGGGTAAGCTTGCTTGTATATTATGGTAAAAAAAAGATGGTTTGTGTTTTGAATTTAGAATAGCTGTAAAATAATTGCCTTCAATTCAATATTTAAGATGAAATATAAGTAGTTGAAGCCTGCATTGACAGATAGCATGAGAATGAGGAGCGGGTGCATGAGTCTCCTTTTGATTTTTTTTTTGCCGCCTGTGTAGCAAAAGTACCAATAGTTATACAGTAAGGTACTAGCAGTCTGGACAGATGGCTCAATTGCTTTGTTAGCTAGTAAAATTAGAGTTCAGATAATGGATTTTCAGCAAAAAGGATTTGCAGTCATTTCTGCTACTGACAAAAGTGAATAGGCTTCATATTGTTTGGATTTAAGTGAATATGAAAGTGATGTTTACTGTTTTGCATCCTTTCAGATACTGTTTTCAGGCCTGATTTCTTTACTCAGATGCCTACAAATATAATGGATTTATAATTTTATAAGAGCAGACTTGCTGGTAGCTGGAGTTAGCCTAGTCACTAATGAAGTACCTCAACAGCTTTTATTAGTTTCCCTTTTGAATACTATCCTCAAAAATGAAATATGAGGATTTTTCTCTGTCTGTTTTCTGTCATCTGGCATTTTTTGAACTTTAACTGTTTAAATGATTGTTGTTTCAACACGTGTGAAATTCTTCCAGTTTGAAGAAATGAAGTTTGTAAATTACATAAGAAATAATTTCATTGAGTATGAATCATTTCTGCAGCATTCTTATGCCACTGAAGTTCCGTTTAATATCAGTTGACAAGCATTTAATTAAAAACAGTCTGTGGGCCAAATTCCTCTACCAGACATGTGGTTCATATCTTCGTGCTTGCCAAAAATCGTAAGTGAGAGAGTAGTTTTAAACTGATGTTTTCACATAGGATCAGGTCCCCTAGAATCCATCTGGGAGTTTGTTTCTGTGGGACAAATACAGAAAGACCTTGCAGAAAAGAACAGAAGCCTTTGGGGGAGAACTGTGGATGAGATGATTCACAAAGCACACATGGGAAGAGGAGCCAGTCAGTTCAACTTAGTCATTGCAAGAATCGATTAATCTACATACACTGATCAAGAGCAGTGGTCTAAGCATCCCTGTGTCTCAAGTGTAACAGAGGTAGTTATAGACTAAGTAAAAGATTTGATTCTCCCACCAATTCGAGTAGATTTTGGAGTGTGGCTGATAGTAGTTGTGATTCACTGTTCTAAATTTTTTATTCTCAATAATTAACTTTCAAATCCCTTACTCATCAATGCCCAGATGTTCTTAGGCAGTTGCTACAAATGAGGGAGCCGAATCCCAGCAAGATCAAGCAGCTGTGTCTGCTGTGGATGAGTAGTCCTGAGCTGCCCATCTCCTGTCTTTCCAGAAGATGTAGAGGAAGCCTCTTACTGGGCTGCCCAGGTGGCTTATCGCTGTGCTGAACCAGCTCTGTCCATGTAGTTGGATGAATTTGGAAGCTAGTTGCAAAAGCATTTTATGGGTTTGTCCCAAGATAACGTGTAGATGTAGTTAGTCTACGGATAAAAGACAGTCTGATTCTTTCTTTGCTATTCCAGTTACCCGGTGACATACAGTCATGTTCTGCAATGACAGTAGAAAAGTTGTGTCAATTCTAAGTTTCTTCCAAACCAGCAGCAGCTCAAACTTGCTATGTCCTATTGGGATCTTCTCCTGGAGGGGGTTTGTTTTTCATATCAGCCTTTCCTAGAATCTAGTTTTCCTCAGTGACCTGGGATATAAAATTTGGGAATACATTTGGCTAGGTGAAGGAAATGTGGATAGTGGCAAGTGGATGTAGGAGCTAGGAAGTACGTAGGATATTGCAGGTATGGAGATTTGAATAATTGATGTCTGAATGGCCTAGACTACATTGCTTTCAGTTGAAGACTATACCCTTTAGCAAGCATAATCCTTGTGTGTAATGGAGAGGGGTGTTCTCTGAAGATGATTAGTACCTCGTGCTGCAAATACCTAGTGCCTAGTTGTCTCAAATCACCCACAGCTCATGGGTCTGCCTAACAGGTACCATCCCATTAACCATTGTGGTGCACACTATATACAAATTATATTGAAGAAAAACTGGAAGAGACATTTCTGTAGCTGAAAAATATCAACATGTAACTGGAAGGTTTTAGGTTTGCTGTATTTGCATTTACATTATGTGAGCTATAGGGAGCTGAGATCAGTTCTAAGGTAGATGGATGAGCACAGAATCATAGAATGGTTGGAAAGGACCTTAAGATCATCTAATTCCAACCCCCCTGCCATGGGCAGGGGCACTTCACACTAGACCATGTTGCCCAAGCATAATCAGAGTTCCATGATAATAATTTGAAAAATTAAATCAATCTACCAGTTTGCTTCAAGATTAAAGGGCATGCAAAATCAAACAGAATTTTCTTGACAGGAGCATTAGCAATGCTGAACCTAATCATTAGAACTTAGTGAACAGTGAAAAAACAGTGGTTTGTGAATTAGTTCAGCTAATGGGGCTAGTATTTTTAGGCCAGACTGCTTTAGGACCTGTATTTTCTCCCTTGAATATTTGTAGGGCGGGTTTCTGTTTGCACAGATGTTTTTGGAGCAGCTTTTATTAGTTGAAGCAGCTCTGTTTGTTTGCATCCATTCACACCAGAAGTTCCTGTCTGGCCTCTTACGCAGGTACAGATTGCATGTACAGATGTATATGCAATTATTTGGTGGTAACCAGAGAAAGTCAAATGGAAAATGGGTTAGACAGATCTAAGACCTGTTTATAGCTCCTTTTCTTCACTAAGAAGCAGAAATGTTTTAAATTCTGTTGTCTTCTGTCCCACAATAAACACACACACATAATCTCCATAATTGAAGTTTCTTCTGGGGGGCTCCAGGGTTGGGAAGACAAAGGAAAAGAGAACAGGAAATACCTTAAACACACTGAAAATGTCTAGCCTTATTTATTTACAGTTCCCTTTGGCATAGCCTGCTTTCCACTCTTTTCCTGAGAGTTTAAAGCCCCAGTAGTTCCTTATGGTACTCGGAGAGCAAGAATTTTGTTGGTCAGTTGAGCTCTTGCAGTAGACCTGATTTTGAATATTGATAACAGTGATTCGGATCTCGTCAGTATGATTTATATGCAATTAGCATGAATTGTGGCTATTTCTGGAACAGTTCTTCAGCAGAAGAAAGGATGTCTGACCTATAAATTCTGACAAGTACCATGCTTGTTTAAAGAGACTTATTTGTCATAATGAGGCATTAGACTGCTGTCAGAGGTGACTTTAGAATGAAATTTTAATTGCTGCAATTTAACTTCTAATGATGAAAAACAAATTAACAGTCCAACTTTTTTTCCTGACTTCCACATGTGTGTGAAGGAGTTGGCTGTCACTTACGTTTGTGGACAAGGATGTGGACCACTGGCTATCCACCTCATTCATCAGTGGGATTTGTATCGACTGGGAAGGGCTGTGAGTGTGAAGGAACAAGGTTCTCTGTTCAAGCATGTATAAAGTGAAGGAAGCCGAAATCCTTTTAGTCTTCCAGTAATGCTTCTCTCTTTGACCTGTGTAGTTTCTTAAGGCAATTTCTGTACGTCTTAGCTCACCTCTTTCCTCTTCATTTAGGGGATCAATCCTCTTCTCCATAGCAAATAAGAGAGACCCTAAATATAGGAAGGAAAGCGAACCTTCTAAAACAATCTTTTATCTGTTAGCTGCTATCAGATACAAGTGGTAGTACAAAAGTCCTATTGTCAGAAACCTAGTTGTTTGTTGATGTCTCTTACTTGATGATGACGGTTTTGGGGTTTCTGATTGTGTCTAATACACAGTGTTAGCATCAGGAGGTCCCAAAGATTAGACTGATGTGTAACCTTTCTCAAATGTGTGGGTATCAGTAGACTCTGGTTTCAGTCAAGCCACTTTAGGAGAAAATTTTGGCCATGCTGTCAGGTTCTAGAAAGGAAGGAAATTTAAATCTTAGGAAATCGAAATATACAAAATCTTTCTGCTTCTATTTCAGTAACTTCTGTAGTAGCTGAAATAAGCCTAGACAAGGGCACATATCTTACTTATATTTATAAGGAAAATAATTCTTGTGCAACATGTGAATCCTGAGCAAACGCATCTTCTGCATTCCTCCCTGTGGCAGGCTGTGTGGTGCCACAGATATTTTAAAAGGCAGAATTTCTACTTAAAGGCATTATATGAATAAGAAGCCTAGTTTGGGTGACATGTAGCAGTTCTTTATAGAGTATTTTGTCTTCTGTTCTAATTCTGTGGTCTATAAAGAGCGTGTAGAATAAGCTTGTTTTATCTTGTTTGTTATTAAAAGCAGTGAGCACTTTGTTCTGAATGTTATGAGATCTGGAAAGCCTGTGTGCCTGGCTGAGCTGTGTATTCACAGGCATGTTTTTCACAAGTAAGGGGTAGTGTTATTACAGTAAGGGAGGTAAAGACCTTAGAATCATAAGTCTACATGAGATGATGGTAAATACTTAGTTTGCTCCAGAATCATTACAGATTTAAGGTGTAATTTTTATTGATGGGGTTTTGGTGAAGTTTTGGCCCCTGAGAACCATAAAAACCCAGAGTTCCTACTGATAAAAATAAACTCTAAAGCCAGTAATGATACGGCTGTCATGGATTGAATATGGAAGGTTGAAAGAACATGAATGCTTCCTGATTCAAGAGCTTTCAGGCTTGTGAAATTAGATTAGATGCTTGCTTTAAAATGCTGCAAATCCTGTTTTGAGAAGAAAACAGGTTTTTGCCTTTGATGGTTTACAGCAAGATCAGAGGTAGGTCTTTCTGCTCAGTTCAGTGAATGTTAGAGCTCATGACTGTTGCTTTTCCATAAAGCACTTAAAAATCTTTGATTAGCTGAATCCTTATTTTTCCCCTTTCCTGCTAAGAAACTCACCTGGGCCCACTAACAAAAGTTCATAAGCTTGGCAGTGTTTCACTTATCCAGCCCTTTCCTGATTTCTGTGTCTGCACATGCATAGATTTTTTTTTAATAAATCTCAATAGTTAAAATTAATTTTTAAAACTGAAAATGCTGGGGACTTCATTCTCATTTTTGTCATTTGTTTAATACCGTTTAAAGAGAAACATTTTTTGTTTCATTGTATGCACTGTTTTGTCAGCATGTACCTCTCTGGGAGAAAAAGCCTTTTCAATGTTCTGTCTATCCTCAAAGCATGGTGTATCTTCTGTTCCTTGCGTTGTTTGGAGCGCTGTCTCAATGTCCTTTTACTGCAGAAATACCTATTTGTATTCGGAGTACCTAATTCCTCTTATTACAGTGATCCTGTCTTATAGAGCACTCCTCACCCCAGAACTGGAGAAAACTGCCACCAGGTTGTGAGTCTCAAACTGAGAAACCACACCATGTTAAGGAGCAGAAGAATGGAGGGAGGGGGAAGAAGGTCTGTTTTCCTGGGCATTTGGGCTCAGTTGAGCACAACCGGATTGCCCTTCATTTCCTAATGAAGGCTGCACCCACTGGTGATCGAGTCTGTCTGCCATAGCTCATAAGCAGGATCACTGCAGTCTTGGGGAAATGTCTTAATGAAATGGACAGTATCTGTGGCATAAGCTTACATGGGGGCTGAACTTTTTCAGTTCTTTTGTAGCACTGTGTCATGTTGGTTTAAAGGCAAACAAACAAAAGCAAACCAGCCCTAACCCTGGCTACA
This sequence comes from Nestor notabilis, assembly GCF_000696875.1. Classification (NCBI taxonomy): domain Eukaryota; kingdom Metazoa; phylum Chordata; class Aves; order Psittaciformes; family Psittacidae; genus Nestor; species Nestor notabilis. The sequence continues at coordinate 90,522 of NW_009942111.1, read as the reverse complement.
TCAGGGAATCCTTCTATAGGTTGTTCTATTTCTGTCTGGAAGGATCAAGGCTAGACAAAGGACTGATGCTCAGTGACCTTGTATTCTTCCCAGACTGTATTGTTTGCTCTTTGTTCTTAAGATGCAAGTATACCCTGATGTAGGCCAACAGCAGTTACTGTCTGATTTCACACTCACCACTGTCTAAAACTGCAGTATACCAATAAAGCATGGACCTTTACCAACTGGAGAGGTTGCTGGCTACTAAACCAACACCAAGCTTGATGAGACTATAAGCATGTCAAGCCATTTAACTATGTATGCATGGAATTAATTTTTTTAATTATTATTTTTAGTTTTACCTGTACTGAAGGCTTTTACTCATTCTAACTGGTATTTTGCTGTAAAACTGTCACTGGTTTAATTGTTCTGTCCATTTGCTGGCTGATGCTTTGTCCTAAATATGAGGAAACTGGTTCATTGAGAGGGTGCACCATTCTCCCAGATCCCTGCCATTCCTGCCATAGGCATGCATTTTGAAGCTGTGAAATCAAATACAAACCTTTCTCCCTGTCATGTTCCTCTTCAAGCCAGGCAGAGTTACTGGTTACGTGTGACATGAGATCTCTTCCTGAGTTGTTTTTAATTCCTGTTCCTCCTCAGAATCTTTGGCACTGTGTTCAGGGGTGTTTGTACATAAATTTATGGCTGATGTATAATTACTTCTCAAGATCTTTAATTCTAACAATTGTATCCAGCACTCCAGCTTGTTCTCTATAATGGGGAAGAGAAGTGCAGCTTGATGTACTGGTCCCCCTCAAGCTTCTTGTTCTTGTATTGTGGGAGAGCAGTGCAGAATCTCCATCCCATAACTCTGTTAGCTCAGCAGCACAGCTGTGCCTGGTTCACAGCTGGGGAGAGAAGGGATGGACACCCTTATTAAACTCTTCTCCAATCCAAGGTACTTCAGTTGCTGGTGAAGTGCATATGAAAATTCCTGTCACTTCATCTGGTGCTATCTGTCCCCCATGTCATTTTGTACTAAGCATCTTTCTCTGACCAAAACTTTTAGCTAGAAATTGGAGCCACGCAGCCACTGTGACTATGGAAGAATAAGGTAGACCTGTGTGGTCACAGCAGTGGCAGCTTTGTCAGATGCTTTCGTATTAAAGAGTCTTCATAAGTTGTATGCTCAGTAATGCAAAAGACAAAAAGACAACAACTTAGGTTTCATCTTTCAGACTGGAGTTTAGAAAACACTGATCTGCCTTTAAAGCAGAGTAACTGGAATCTGGATGTCACAAGCTTCCCCTGACTGCAGAGCAGGCTGTGAAGCAGGCTTAAGAGAGAATGAGCCCCGCAGAATTCCAGGTATTGAGAAAGGTGTTTTTCCAGCTCTTAACACGTTTTAATTTCTAGTAATAAACGTATACACCTTGAGAGCAATATAAACCTTAACAATTGAGTTAGTGAGCACTGTAGCTGTACGTGAAGTTTTCCAGCAGAATCTCAGTCACCTTCAGTAATGGTTGTTACTTCCTCTCAGTTCCCATAATTGAGTCATTTTTATTTCTTGGGAAAATTCTTAGCACTGCTGTACTCTTCCTTGCTGTTAAAATAGTGTGTAGGGGTACAAACTTTTGAAGCAGATGCAGAACACTAAGTGTCCATAGTTTGTTATTCAGCAGTTTCAGGAGAAAAGGAATAGAGGAGGAGTATCTTCAGGATACACTGAGTCCCATTTGTCTTCCTGACAAAGAAGGGAGCCTTCCTGTGTTAGGTCAAAGTCTCCAACCAGGGATTTCAGATCATCTTAAGCTGTCAATGTAATCAGCAAAAAGGCAGCAGGCAGTTCAGCTCACCTATGATTTGAATTTACTTTCTTCATCAACTGAGAAGTACTGATTTGAAATCTTTTTCTCTGATACTAGCTGTGTTTTAAAGCAGTATAGCTCAGCCAGCCCAAGGCTCCATAGGCACCAACCTCAGCACCGGTTCCGATGGGTTAACATCTGTGCATGGTGGGAACCTAGAGTAAAGCACACAGTGCTAGTGGGATGGATCATGGCTGGCCAGCCAGGCACAGAGCTCAGCCTGTCCCTCTCTGGCTGGGCACCCACAGCTTGCCAGCACTCCACCAAATTGTAGCAAGTAACTGTGATGTGTGTTTTGGCAGAGGTATAGCTATTAAGTATTTGATTTTAGCCACTGGCCTCATTTTACTTAACACATGGAACATGTGTGTTGATGGAGAGTGATGAGACACATGTAAAGCTAGGACAATAACCCATAGTTTCATGGCCATGTAAAATGCCGTTGTTGTTCTCTCTTTTTTTTTTTAAGTTAGCTTTCAATCAAGGTTTACTTTTTCTGTCACCTTCCCTATTGCAGCACCTTTCCCCAGTGCCTGGAGAGTAAGCTAGCTCAGTGGAACTAAGGACTGCTCCAGGTACTCTGGCATTGATGGGCTAATCTTGCCATACTGTCGTAAAGTGTATTCTCGTTATTCGCCAGTCATCAACCAGTGTTTGTTTCTCTTCCTAATCCCAAGCTCAGATAAGACTTAAAGCACGTGCTTACTTCCTACCCACTCCACCAAGGATGTAATTTTAGTATGCGCTTAAGCAATCCTTCAGTAAACATCCTTTTGTACTTGTCTCTTGGTTCGTGTGTATATAGCTGGCTCCATTATATTTGAAAGATGGCCCAAGTCTGAATCTAAATAAAATCATTTCACATACAAGCAAAGACAATTCCATGTTACTAGCTGCAAACCTTTAAGGCCTCCAATGTGTTGTGCAGTACCACTTGGTATCTGGCAACTGACGTCGCTAATAGTTGCCTGTCAATCAGTGAATCCTTCAGGGTAAAATGCGAGGCATTTCAGTACCTTGTAAATAAGATTGGTCTTCTCCCTTCTGCTTCTGTTTATATTCTGCAGTATGTAGTTGACGAGTGGAGCGTATATGAGTATACTCTCACATGGCAGGAGGTCAGATGAAACTCTAAGAAAAGACCATTTGCTTAATGCAGGTTATTTGTTCCTCACCTCCATAAAAAGAGAATGTCACTTTGCAGCATTGCCATGACCCATCAGCATGACACTTGTCCCAGTTGATTGGCGATGGGGGAGAGAAGACCTTCCATTTTCATTTCTGCCTGACTTACTTTCTCACAACAGAACAAGGTTTTTTCTCACCTTTACCAGAACAACATCCAATGTGTTAATCTTTATGGCTGTGTTGATTGTAATTCAGCCCTAGAATGTACTAATGTAACATCATTTTGAGGCCCTTTTGTAATATAGCCACTTTGTTATACCTAGCTTTAATTTTCACTTGTTCAGCATATTGGCAGATGGGGTCTAACTGAGCTCTTGCTTGCAGGTGGTGGTGGTTGGCTTTGGTCACTGCTCATGTCCATATTGATACCAGAGAAGAGGATGTAGCATTTCAACTTGCTGCAAAATAACTTTGAGAATGTCAGTGGTGTATTGTTGTGCAAGTCTTTAATCAATGGGGTGTATATTCAATGCTGTGAGCCACCAGGCACGGGTTTTTTGCGATACTTTCCATAATACTTTTCCCACATCATGTCTTCCAAGAGTAGGTTAGGAAATACTTTTAATCCATTATCCAGTTGGTATTTTGTAGTTTGAAATACTTGAGTTGTACTTGATAAAAATTCCAGTACATCAGAAGTTAGATGTAGGATTATAAATAGGTAGATAGATATGTCAATAATCTATATCTATCTATCGCAGATAGGTGCTACTTAACTTCTAGATTATAATGCCTGTGAACTTCTCACAGAGGTGCAAATCATTTATTCACTGTCATATGACAGGCATAGTGCCAGAATTTCTTTGTTTCCACGTTTGAGGTGATACCACTTTTCTTATGTCTTTTGTAATGTAGTTAAGTACTTTAAACTTTACAACCTTGCTATTAATCTGTTTCACTATTTCTCAATGATGAATTCCATTTCTTTTGAAAACACTGTATACAGTTGTGTGCTAGTGTCAATAAAATTGACATTTGTGTAACAAGCTGTGGCATTTTCTCAAATTTCACTGAACATTGATTTAGTGTGAAACTGTTGGGAAATCCTTTCTTGCTAGCTGCAATAATACAGACCTTTATTTCAGACAAGTATTGCTTTGACTTTGATTTGTAATAGGGTACATAACTGTCATGATTACATAAAATGATAAATGTATTGGGTATTTTCCTTCTCTTTTTCAAAGGAATGATATATAAACATGAACTGGTTTGGAATTTGAAGGCATTCATGCTCTAGCAATAGATCTTGAGTTCTTCCAGAAAATAAATAGGTTTTACTACTGGCCTAATTATATTTATTCGTGCCTCTGTATAGTAAGAGTACCTCAGCTGTGTTGTAGCAGCAGGAACACTTACTTATCATAATCTAGGGAGGACATGATAGTAAAATGTGTATGACCATAATTATATATGGCAATGTATATGGTTTACGTTTAATTCTAGACAGCCTATTAGCTGAGGTAATCAAGAGCCTGTCACATTTTTTGGGTTGGACTTTGATGTATGATGACAAAACGGTACAGACTGTAAATGTTCTTCCACGTGACAAATCCCATCTTCTAAAGCAGGTTTAGATTTTCAGAGGTTTGGAGGAGGGGATAACTGGGAAAGAAAGCATTGGGCATTTTTGGAAAACTCTTTCCTTTGTGCAGTCAGTAGTTTGGCTGCCTCCCAGAAAACAAAATGCTAATTTCAGTAATATTTTATGCAGTGTATATGAATCCATGGAAGTGTAATTAATTGTCTGATACTTTAATATTTTTAATCCAGAATTAAATGGGACTTTATATCTGTGATAATCTGAAGATGTCATGCTTTGTGCATTAAAAGTATTGCTTTTCTTATGTAAATGTAATGCTAGCATTTCCATCCCACACAATCAGAGGAGCATGGAAAGACCTACAAGGTATAATATACATACTTGTGTTGTGTGTAGAAATTGGGGAACTTGTAGTTTTCTCCTTTCATGTTAGCTCAGACTGGTCTTAGCAGCAACACTGCTGTAGAAAGTGATAGTTTCTTTTTCTCTAGACTTCTGTTAGATAATTTTGTTCTAACTTGTGTCCTGTAGCTCCCTATGAAATACTGATTTGAGTCTTTGAAGTTCTACTTTGTTAGAAAGAATGGCACTCCTTCAGTGACTCACTTATTGTATTTATTCTCTTTTGTAGAGTGGATTACAATAGTGAAAGATTTGGTACTAATTTGATGTTTAGCAGTAAATACTGCAGCCAAGTCATGTACGCCTTGATCCCTTCCCTACAGAGACACTAATTTCAGCCAGTTTTATCAGCTAAAAAAACACTCCAATCCCTTGGTTAACACAAGTGGATGCATATCCTCTGGCTTCAAGTCCATTTGAACTAGTTTGAGGACCCTGATGACTCTATCTTGTAGTGTAATTTCACATGCTGCAACTTAAGGTTGTAATTCCTTTTGGTACTTTCTAGAGAGAACCTGTCCTAATTGATTTCTCTTTTACCCTTTTTTTAGCAGGTTCTCTGACTGGCAGCCCTCACCTTTCAGAGCTCTCCATCAATTCCCAAGGAGGCCCATCGGTGGCAAATATGTCTTTATCTCCAAACTTGAGCCCTGATGCCAAGCAGCCATCTCCTTTGATCAGCCCTTTGCTGAATGACCCATCATGCGTCAGGACTGATGATGAGGAAGAGGTCAAAAGAAAGGTAAGGCAGAGCCTTGCCTTTCTTCTCCATGCTGTGTTGTGGCTATTGCTGTTGGTCAAAGCGATTAATATCTAGACCCCTGCAGCTGTAGGATTCACACAGATAAATCAAATTGGGTCACTTGGTATCTGCTGTCCTTCGTCATGGTGTGTCCAAGAGCATCCCTGTGCTCCTGAGGCCAAATTCACAGTTTGGAGCAGGTCAGGCCAGAACCACAGAACTGCTTTGGCTGAGGGCTCAGTGCCCTGGGTTCATTCTCCTGAGCAGAGGTGCAGGAGTTAGGGCCCCAGCTCCTTTTTAAACAGCAGAGAGAAGATAGGTAACTCTGTGTTCCTAAGGTTAATGCGGGATAAATCTGGGCCAGTCCTGCTGCTTGGAACTTGTTTTGACAGGGTCTCCTATAAATACAGCTTGTTTTTAAGGAGTGAAGTTTGGTAGTTTGTTGTAACAAAATAGTGTATTATTGGAGGGAAAATTTCCAGGTGACAGAAGGAAAAGACACAGCATTGAGCAGGAGTGTCCAACCCAGGCTTTCCAGTCAGTCCCTATGGGGACCACCACTGGGAACATTTGGTTGTAGGAGTCGAAAACACTCTCTTTGATCAGGAAGAGTTTGGCTCAGCCCCATCATTGCAGCAAAGCCATAAGGGAGCATCACATCCAACACTGCCTTTAGAAGACAGAAGTGATTCTGTCTGTGCCAGGTTGTTCTGCATGCCTGCTGGCTCCTCCCTCCTGTGCTGCTGGGCGAGGGGGTTGCTCTTGTCTTTCTATTGTCTGAGCACCTCAGGAGGAAGAAGGTAGGAACTCAGATGGCTTTGTCAGAAAGTGGGAGCATGTGTAAAGAAGATCTCTTTTTCCCTCTGTGCATAGTTCGCAAGATATGAGAGAAATTTCAGAAGAAAAAAACCAAGAATCAGTTAAAGGACTCATGATTCTTTGTGTCAGTTTGAAGTTACAGCAGCCAGTGACTGCTGTGTATACCAGCTGATGATGGTTCCTATGGGGTTATATACCAGCTAGGAAATAACCCACAATCCACTTTGCATCCCTTTCTAGCGCATCCTCTGCATCATTGATCTTCAAGGTGGAAATGTAGAACCGAAAGATCTCTGGCTGTTTTGCTCTTCCTCTTTGCTTCCTGAGCAACACAGAACAGATCAGTTGGGATCCTTTGGCCTTTCAAAATTAAGAGATCAAAGCCACTTGGGCACAAGAGGAAAATTTTTCACAATGAGAACAATCAGCCATTGGAATAATCTCCCCAGGGAAGTGGTGGATTCCCCAGTACTGGCCACTTGCAAGATTCATTTGGACAGGGTGCTGGGACATCCAGTCTAGGTCATGCTTTGTCTAGAAAGGTTGGACCAGATGATCCTTGAGGTACCTTCCAATCTGGTATTCTGTGAGTCTGTGATTCTATGACTTTTGCCTCTTGGATAACACAAGAAGATTTTGTTTGGCTTATTGTTTTAGTTTTTTTTTTTTTTCCTGAGATTTGAAATCTGTAATTTACCCTACAATCCTAACCCTCTCCCACTGTTGTCTAGCCACAATGGGAAAAGCTTACAGATTTTTTTAAGAGTGTTTTTGCTGTGGATTCTTACCCAGAATGATGGGTGATGATGAAATTTATGATAATCAGACACTAATTCTTTTCATTTTGTCAAATTTGATTCAATGGTTATTTAGCCTGCAAAGGATTTCTTTGTGACCTTCAGAATACATCCTGCTCTGGATGTATGGAATAACCTAAAAGGAACATCAGCACCCCAGAGCTGTAGCAATCACCTTGGCAGAAAAAAAGTCTTTCAGGAACCCATAGAAAGTGCTTGTTCTCTTGTGTTTACAAGGAAAGATGTTTTTTTCCAGGGCTTAAGAACATTTAAGCATGAGTCACAGTAACCCCAAGCAAGGGTCACTAGTTTGTAACTCTCTTGGCAACTGTTGTCTGCAGTTTTTCCTTACAGAAAGCAGCTCCATAAAAGCAGATGAAAACCTAATGTGTTTGCAATTTGCAGAGATTCCCAACTGAGAAAGCTTACTTCATTGCTAAAGAAGTGGCGACCACAGAACGAACATACCTGAAGGACCTTGAAGTCATCACATCGGTATGTTTACTTGAGCATAACTCATGAAACATGTGAATCTCTAGTCAGCAATAGTATTTCATCTGCTCCATTTAACATCTTAGCTGTTCCATGCTACTTTTGTATTCTGCACTGTGGGTATTGTCTGCAATGCACAGGAGTACAGCTCTCAGGAGGAAATAACACAAAAAGCAGAAAATAGAGATTTGCACTGTGGTTAGTAACATGCCCTACAAAACTATACTAGCTTGAGGAACTTGGGACACAGTTGAGTTATTTTTTTTCTTGTTCTCATACTTTGTGGTTGTAATTACTAAAAATGCCTGTGGGTTTTCAATGACTTCTCTTAAAACTGAAGTAGCTCTCTAGGGTGATGTATAAATGTTTTCTCCTGGATTAAATGCTCTCCATTTAACATGAAATATTGTGGAGTACCTATTTGAATGATTCTGACTTTTCAGTAAGTGAAACTGTCTGTTAAATGAGTCACTAATCTGTAGCATCTGATTAGGGTGTGATTGTTAAAATCACCAAGGCAAATACATGTCTCCTTTGCAGACACAACAGTCTTGTTTAACTTCCAAGAGTAATGTGTGCAAGATTTGGCCTTAAATAACAATTGTCTGTAAAAGGGCACTGGATCCAAAACCTCTCATGGTATTTCAGTGGGGCTGCAGCCCCAGATCAGCTAGCTCTTCAATAATACAGTGCGTGAAACTGTGAGGTGCATGGCCATGTCCTGCACTGAGTGTTGTGGTAAGGAGGATGTGCTGCAGGGAAGACTCTGTTGGCACCAGCTGGGAAACAGACAGAGACACCTTCTTCCCAACTTCTCATCTGTTCCAGGAGCCCACATGGCAGATACAGTTGCTCTGGTGCCAGCTTAGACATAGCCAATGGGGGCTGGAGGAGCATGATTGTTACAGGCAGCTGTGGTCCCACTGCCTACTTACCTTGGCTTTCTGTGAAGCTGGGGCAACAAGGGAAAAGGCCAGGTTCTGCGGGGCAGTGGTCACTGCTGCAGTCTCAACACTTTTTTCATCTTCTATTTATCTCAGTGACTGCAGAAACAGAAAGTTTTAGCTCTCCAGAACTAAACCTCATTTCCCACACTGGCCCTTACTCTTGTGGTAGGCAAATTTGTATTTGCTTTGCCACCAAGAGGCATACAAGTGGCTGTTAGCTAATCATCAGACCCATCAGGTCTGCTCCACAGATGACTGGCCCAGGAGACCACTGAGAGTAGCCAGTGTCATTGGAAAAGGTAGAAGGAACAAGTGTCGTGCGTGACTTGGTAGGCATGCAGTTCTTCAACCTCAGCTCTGCTCAGTGTAGAGACAAAGCAAGGGAGAGGGAGGCTTGGGAGGGATCTCTCTTTATCTCAGGGCTGGATCAGCTCCAGCTGATTCGGTGCCAATCAAGACTGCTGTAACAGCCTTCTATGGTCCCAGCAGCCTTCTAGGCACTGCTGGAAGTCAACCATAGATAGCTAGAATTCCTCAGCGCAGCCAGGAGGGACCAGTGTTACCACGTTGAACATCAGAGACTGTGCCACCTTGGCAAGACCCCTAGTCCTATGGCTTTACATCACCCATAGGTCTAGTAGGGTGAAATAAAGAGAATATGGAGCAAAACTGAGCAGGAGCCTGTTGCAACCTTAACAGTATTTGGGAGCGACCCTCCTATTTTCTGCTGCTTCTGTCTTGTCTTGGAATTGCGAAGTACCATCCTCGTACTTGTGCACTTTACAGAGTTCATGATGTTCTCTAGCTGCACACAGTAGCATGGGCTTGAGTGCTCACTGTACCAACTCCTGTGGGAGGGATTTTAGGCAGAACTCAGGAAAAGAAAATACAGAACATGTTTTTTTGTTTTATTGGAACTTTGGCAAGTGTTGCAGTACACTTTCTCTTGCACCTACAGCATTTGCAACTTCAGTTTGTATTGACCAACCAGTTTGGGCATGTAAAGACTTTTCAAGATTCAATGAGGGATGGCAAAGGGAAAGGGAGTTTCTTTTTTAACTATGCACTGATAAGAGTACTAGTTCAGCATGCAGGAGTGTCAGGGGTAGCCTGGGTTGTATTCCTAGCACAAGCTAAATGTGGTCCTTACAGGGTCAGGTGTATAAAGACGGCAAATGATCATACCTGCTGCATTTCACCCCCTGATAATTTTGCTTCTTTTTTCTTTGTAGTGGTTTCAGAGTGCAGTGAGTCAAGAGGATTGCATGCCTGAAACACTGAAAAATCTCATTTTCTCCAACTTTGAACCTTTGCACAAATTTCATGCTGGTTTTCTCAAGGAAATTGAGCAGAGACTTGCTCTGTGGTAAGATTGTTGTTTGTTATTTAGCTGTGTTATTTCATGCAGTTGAGCGTTTTTGTATTCCCTTTTGGCTAACTCGTTGTGATCTACTGTAGTGGCAGGTTTGTGAAAGTTACAGATGTTGGTTATTAACAGACTGGGTATATTGGAACATGCTTTGTTCCTGTTTACTCAACAAACTCTGTTGTTCGGATATCTTGGGTACAGACATATGCAAATGAGATAATTGTGGATGAAGCTTTCTTTTGCCAAATGTCAGTGTTTCTATATGGCAGCTCTTCTGAAAAACACATTGCAAGCAGGCTTGTCAGTGATAAAGAGGGATTCTGTCAAATAGGTGTAGGTTTTCAGAGACCATTCTGTAGGCACCACAGCTTTGACACTCTCACAGTCTGCAGTGTACTCTACAAATTGACAGTGTTGGAAGAGGGCACTGGGCTTTAAAATTATCTACCCTTAGCATAATAGGGACAGTAAAACATGGCATTTTTGTGAAATAGCTATGAAGTGAGTAATTCTTCTCTGGCAGGGCTCTTAGTTCATTTGACCACTGATACCTGAGCAGAGGCAGCACACACAAGCCCTCTTCTTGCTCTGATTAGACCTGTCTGGACTAGGTTGTCTTGCTGTGTGTAGACTGTTTTTTTGGTAGTTTATCTTCAGTGCTGGGAGCCCAGCTTTTGCTTCTTGGTTAGAAAAGTGACAATGGAAAATCACATGAAAGCAGAGCAGAAAGACCTAATGAGTGCTAATCAGTTTAATGCCTTTTTAACTAATTGATCAAAACAAAAGCAGAACACAGTCTTAGAGTGTGTGAGTTTAGCTCTTGTGCTGTGAAGAGCGTGGTCATTGAATGAGAGCACAACACATTGCAGACTAGTGCTATCCAAATCCACCCGGCACAGTTCCAGAGTTAGCAGGTATTTTCTGGGAAGAGGGGAATGTGATACTGCCTCTTAGAGCTGACATCCTCACCCAGGGCTCCATGGTTGATGCTTGACATAAGGTTACTCCTAAGGCAGAGTGCTGCACAGCGAACTCTGCCAGTATCTCTCTTTTTTCATTGGGCTGCTACCAGTGTAATCCAGTCAAGATTCTTACTGGTGTTAACTGCTTTCCAGTAAGGAACATTTATTGCATAAGGCACTATCCAATGTTGTAAAATAGTGATTGTTTCTCCAACCATGGTGTAGGATTAACAGTTGGGGTTAAGAGTTTGTGATAAGAGAAGAAATAGTTATGCAGTTAGTAAAGGACCAAGTTCTGCTCTCTGTCAGAGCAGTCTGATCTATTGAGTTTTCTAAGTGCTGATTGTTCGGGCACATGTTGAAACGGGGATTCCCCCTATATCCTTCTGGTTGCTGGTAGCACTAAAGGTGGATGCCAGCCTCCTGTTCAGATGTGATGTTCTTCAAAAATTGGAAGGTGCTGCAATAACAGACTGCTGTGGAAAGGCAGCAGTGTAGGAAGTGTGGGGAGATATGTTAGAAGAAAGAAAGAATATTCAGGCTTTTAGACTTTCCATGGGTTTATTTTGTTTCTCCTTTTCATTTAGCTTCTTTTAGAGCTGAGTAAGCCTTTTGTTTTCTAGCTTTCCCTTGTGTCCTAAGGCTATGGTTTCACAGAGTGGTAAACCTCAGTTTAAGGCTCATAATACCATATTTAAACTGCAGTTACCCTGTGATACAAAGTGCTGATCTGCTATGAAGTGACTTTGCAATACAAATTTGTTCGAAAATATTCTGCTGAGGTAACTTTGTCCCAGCTGGGCACCTCATTCTGACTTTGTCAGCTCAGCTATTACATGTCCTTCCACAGCTAATGTAAAGCCACTGGGAATTCTCTGACGGCTGCTCTCGTTCACTTGACAGTAAAGTAACCACATTCCTCCGCTTGGTCTGCATCCAGTTTGCAACCAACAGCATGAGTTTACCTAGCATAATACCGCTGTTGTAGATGGTGTTTGTTTTGTAAAGTTCTGGAAGATCTGAATACATGCCTTAGGAAGAGAGGCGGATTTGCTGGCTGGTGTTATTTTGGAGATGGTGCTTTTATATAATGCCACAGATGCCAAAGTAAGCTGCAAGCAGTAAAATCTATCCTATAGAGATTACTGTTTAATTAAGTGGTGAATGACAAAAAATAAACACCCCCTCAGCATGTTGAAGAAGCAGGTAGTGTCAGTGTGGAAGGGAATGTCTTTAGCAGTGTGGTCAAGGTCACTTAGCTCTGTATTGCCATGACTGTGCCTCTGCCTTTGGCCCAGGGTGTTTTTAAGCCAGTGAGCTTTGGCTGTGTTCACCACTGCTGTGCAGAGCACTGCCCAGCCTCTACATCAGCTGCATAGCTCCTCATGGGCCTGGCTAAGCTGGTGGCACTGCTGCAGGCAGGGGTGGGCAGGATTCAAATGGGCTCATTTAAATCTGACCTTTCTATGTCAGCTCTTCTAAATTTCCAGGCAGGTGGAGCAGAGGAAGGTGGGACACGTGTCTTGAGACATGAGCATGCTCTGCATTCATCAGAGGGGCATGGTATGTCCTACAGAAACCTTCTAGCAGCCTTCCAGTGCCTAAAATGGACCTACAATAAAGCTGTAGAGGGACTTTTTATAAGGGCAAGTAGTGATAGGACAAGGGGCAATGGCTTTAAACTGAAAGAGGGGAGATTTAGATTAGACATAAGGAAGAAATTCTTCACTCTGGGGATGGTGAGGCCGTGCCACAGGACGCCCAGAGAAGTTGGAAGTTGTGGCTGCCCCATCCCTGAAAGTGTTCAAGGCCAGGATGGGGCTTTGAGCAACTTGGTCTAGTGGAAGGTGTCCCTGCCCATGGCAGGGGAGTTGGAACTAAATGATCTTTAAGGTCCCTTTTAACCCAAACCATTCTGAGTCTGAAAAAAGGGCCTTTGAATGAAAGGACTGTGGACTTCATCAAGCTACTTGAAAGCCCCTACCTACTCAGGTGTGCTGTGTGAGCTTGTTTCAGAGGAAGAGCTTCCTACAACCAGTCATCTGTGTTCCCCTAGCAAGTAGGATGCTGGGTTTCATCAACTTCAAGTGCAGTTCAGCCTGCTTGCTCTGCCTAGACATCAATGTGTTTGTTTAAGGTGTGTTTCAAACCTTCATGCCACGTGTTGGACACTTGTATAGGACTTGGATCACATTGAAGCCTGTGCTCTGCAAAAGAGCTGTGAAGAGAGCAAGGCCGGGGGGGATTGTGCATTACAATTGTTAGATGGGTCTGTGCTTTTAATTTGTTAAAACATCCACAGACTCACTATTTGGCTCAAAGAAGCTCAGGTTGTGTGCATTATTAAAAGCATTTCTGGCTTGCTCAAGGGCCTCTGAACTGTTTCAAGCTGCTGTCAGAAGCAGGCTGTTTGCTGCTGAGCATCTTAAGGGCTGGTATCCTTTTGACCCAGTTATAGATTCTGGCAGGTCTGATTTGTTTCTTTACACAATTCACTCATTTTTCTCTTCAGAGCATCACACCTCAGTCTAGTGCATAGTGATAAAGTTTTTAACAAGACATGAATTGATGCTGACACCAGTAGATAACTGCAGAATATACGAAGTTGATGTATTTTTCACAGCCAGAGTTTCTTTCTGGCCATGAAACTGGGCATATTCCTGGTGGGTTTATTGCACAGCATCCTAAGATCAGTCGTACCGTGCTCTGGGCAATGTTTTCTGCCCTGCCTGTGCTGTGACAGGGCCAGTGAAGCAGCCCACGAATACCCCCAGTTACCCCAACTGTGCTGAACCCTCTGTTCACAAGACTGACCATGTTCCTGGGACCATGTGAAAAAACCTCTCTAGAGGCCCTGAGGTTTGAGGAGAGGAAGGATGATCTATAGGGGATGTAGGCAGACATGGGGCTGTGCCCTCTTCACAGCAAGAGAGGATGAGGAAAAAGAGCAGGAAGCTGCCTGATATGGGACAGGGAACAGCACACATCAAGCTGTTCTGTTAGCAAGTGCCAGGAGAGTTGCACCTGGCACACAGGCATCCAGGTCTTAGTCCTGGACTCATCCAGGTCACTCCTTAGCAAGGCTTTGGGTGCAAGACCTGGAGTTCCCAACCGTTTTTGTTGGGAAGGAAGTATGGAAGGGAAGGTATATCTTAGCGACTTAAAGCTGGCTCCTATTTTCGAGGTCCTGAGAGATGCTATGGCAAGGATGTTACGCAATGTGGGCAGTGCAGGCAGAGTGTGATGTGCTCCATTAGCATCTAGCCAGTTGAATCTGAGAAGTCTGGGTTTACTCCTTTATTTAGCTAAGCTGTTTAATAAGCTGTTCATTTGGGTCCCAAACACCATTTTCCAGCCAAAAATATTGAGCTCATCTTCCCACACCCTTTAAGTGTTTGCATTACAAATTTCCCTACTGGTTTCTGTAAATTCTGACAGAAGATGGCAAATGGAGAACCATAAGTTTCTCCTTCTGGTTGACCACTAAGCATTGCAGAGGGCAATGCAGGGGCAAGCCAGAATAGCCATTTCTGCCTTAGGAAGCACTATCAGTTAGTATGAATCTGCATTTTGTGCCTTATCCATGGGCTTGGAAGAAAAAGCGCTATGTGCATTCCAGAAATGCAGGCAGACTCATCTTCTCCCAGGGAAGCCAGTAGTTTGCCTCCTGAGTTTACAGTGCTTCTGAGGAAAGCTGTTACTCAGTATGACCAGATGTGGCTGAGAAATGTGTGGCTGGTGATTTGCAAGAAAAAAGCTCTTAGATCTTAGCATATGAAGGGAGAAGCCTCAATCAGGATTCATGGAAGCCAGTTTGAAAACCTGTAATAAAAAGCACTCGGAGAGGTGTAGGGCGATGAGTTAAAATGTTGATTTATTAACCATTTTTTGTTTGGGAAGTAGTACTTGTGGTCCTGAAGAACAGCCTGATAAACAGTTTATATAAACAAGGCAGCAGCCCTCATCTTTGCCTTTGCAAATGCATGAGCACTGACTGCTCAGCTGGTTCTGTATGTCTGGTAAAGAGGGATGAAGGGGACAGTTCGGGCAAGGTTTGTCCCAAGTACAGAAATGAGGTATGTATTGTAGTACAAACCTTGGAGTTAATGCAGCGTGGATTCCTAAGACAAAGATACTAAGAGGGGCTTGGTGGCAGAGCATTGGGCTCGCTTGTGAGAGGACAGTTTCTTTGCTGAAGTCACTTTTGGGTACTTCTGGGGATTAGAGCCTGCTACATCCGAATGAATTTGAAATCATGGGAGAGAAATAGCTTGTCCAGGTTCCATTAGTCACACCACAGCACCATGTTACGTTTGTCTCCGTTGCTCTCCTGGTGGGATGTGCCCAGGATCACCTTTGAGGACATGCCATGGCAAGGTATGAAGTGTTGTGATTTCAGTATGTTTCCATGCTATGGTGTTACTTGCTCTAATATCTTAACCATTCAAAAGCATTACTGGCACATGCTTGCTGTACATTGGGTTTCATCCCACAACAGGGCTAGCCAGCCCAAAGTCTTCAAATGCATGAATGTTCCTCAAAGGCTTGATGGGAATCTGGGGAGTTCTGGTGGCTTCAGCAGTACATTTCTTAGGCTTTGAGCAACATTTCATACACCACTTACTGCTGACAGGACAGCTGCAGCAGGGGCTGGAATGGGCAGGGCAGTAAGAGGCACTATGTAATAGCAGGGTGGGTGCAAGGAAGAGGGTGTTTTGCTTGTATGAACTCTTCTTTTCCAGTTACAAAATGTTCCTCTTATTTAAAAGGCTTTTGTAATGGGGTATGTTTAAGGTATTTCTTAATGTCAGCAATTTAGTTAATAACACTCCTAAAAAGCCAAAAGCGTCTAAGTGCTCAAAGACAAGCTACAGTCACCAGCAGGGAGATGCTGTTCCTGAGCATCTAACAAAAGGTTAAACGTGGTAAATATAATTTGCTGCAATTTATTTTTTATTTTTTCTGCAATTGAAGGGCTGCAATCATAGGTTTTTTATGTTCACCTGAGAAGATCTGTCGAGATATCTTTCTCTACTTCTTTGCCTTCCCACCATTCCCATCAAATTTCTGTTCCTTCTACTACCACTCTTGGGTGATGGAGGGTAGTATGGGCTGACCTGAGATTTCTTTTCATTAATTTTTCAATTATGTGCACTGAAAAGTTCATGTAATTCAAAAATCCAACATAGCTGCTTGTGTAGTCCCTGTACGTCAAGCTGGTGGCCATTTTTACTAACATGCAAGGTAGTGTCTGAGTCTCTTATGAGGTATAACAGTTGGTGTCCTCCTCTTTGTTTGTTTGTACACTTGCATTACTGTAAAAAGGAAGGGACTATTTGGAGAAAAATGAGAAATTAGCTTATTATAGAATAGTGTCTCCACTATTCAGCATGATTTTCAGTGGCGTTAGACCTCCCCCACAATGTCAGTGGAGTGAGGGCACATTATGCGTGGGGAAGGCGGCTCCTACATCTTCTGCGCAGTGTCAGGTCAGAATCAGCTCCTGATAAAAATCTGTAAGAACCTAGTCCCTGAGCTCTGTCCCTTGTCACTGGCAGATAGATACCATGTTCAAACAGTGACCCGTGAAAACAGGGAGTGAGAAGAACAATTTAGCCATCGATGCACAACAAATGAGCAGCTTCTTTCCCCCCACCCCAGCACAATGAGTGTTGTTATTCAGCACATACACACAGGGAGAGCTCTCTTCTCCACTGCTGTGCTTCAGGTTGTTGAAGCAGTAAGACGCCATCTGATGGGTCGGGTGTTTGGGTTTTATTTTAATATTCTGTGTGTTTGGTTGCTCTTTTCTTGGCATTTCTTTTCTTCTTGTTTACTTGGGATTTGCACCATTGAGTAGCTGTGGAAGAGGGTGGTGTAGTGTTGGGATTGCTGTGGAGTCCTGGCAAAGAGCTGGGGTGGAGTACAGGATGGTGTCCTGGGTTCAGCTGAACCCAGGACAGATGGAGTTTAGGAGGCAGATGTGAAGTCATCATGTTCCCCCATGCCTGGCTTCAGCTTTCCCTGCTCCTCTGCTCCACATCACAGCCCACATGCGTATGCACCATCCCCAGTGAGAAAATCATCTCTGTTGCAAGAGACAGCGTTTGCATGGAAATAAATAACCAAAGCAAGGAGAATGGCTGGAACCAGGAGGAATACTCAGTCATCACATTTCTGGGTTTTCCTAGGGTTTTACTTGTTCCAGTATGCATCTGCCTGCAGCACAGGTTATCCGCTGGCCTGGGCTGAGGGCTCTGGTACAGCTCAGCTCTTCTCACTGTTCAGCCAGCAGCTGGAGAGAGGCTGTTGCTTTTGAGGAACCCCCTTCTGTCCTTCTTTGTCACTCTGCCAAGATGCAGGGTAAGATTTGAAAGCCCTCAGTCTTTAAAAAAAAACCCTCGGACCAGTCTGTGTCCAAAGCCAGTGAAGGGGAATGTTCCTGATGCTTTGCGTGTGACTGATGTGATGAGATGCTGTGCAGGCAGCCAGTGCTGCCTGTGCTGAAGAGGGGTCAGGCGGTCATCTTCTAGGAAATAAGGACCTGACTGTTCAATGAACAACTGCACTGAGTACTAGCTGAAGTTCACAAGGTCAGGGGAAGCACTCACTAGGACTTCAGTAGGCTTGGGGTCAGCCTTTGAGTAGCTAGCTAGTAGAGAAGAAATTTGCAATGAGTATTCGATCCAACCTGTACTGTAGCCTTGAGATCAGAATAGCAATTTCTGTTTAGAAGTATCAGTCTGTCATGATGTATTTAATATTTATCTTGGCAGTAAATCAGAAAGTTACCAAACTGCTGAAGTCCATTAGATTAAATCAAAGGTAGAGACATAAGAAAAGATCCAGGCAGTGCCAGAGAGTTAGAGAATAACACATAAAGCAAGAATTCTTCTGGAGATAATTACCAAATACCACGTTGTTACTGACAGCAGCACAAGTTCATCTGGCTTTGGCATTTCTGGGATTGTGTGCAGCAGCACAGTGTGAACCATTTGGGATGGGATGCTGCATGCTGGCTGCACGGGTGGAGGGCGACTTCCCTTTGCTCCCTGCCTGTGCGGTGCTACTGCCTTGGACGTCAAATGGTTGTGGTTTTCAGTCGGGAGCACTTCGATACACGCCACTTTGAGCAGAGCTTTAGGGGCTGGGAGGTTATATTTACAAGCTCTCAGAGGAAATCTCTGTAGGGAGAGCTGCTGAATGGATAGGACGTGGGGAAAGGGAAAAGCAGGGAGCAGCATAGAGGGGACATGACTTGACAGGCAGAGGCTTCCTGGAGAGAGAAATTGGACTTTCATCCTCAGGTTGTGTGGAGACTGTAGTCTTGTAATGTCCATACATACCTCTGCTGTTCCTTGCAATATAGAACATTTCTTGGGGCTTGTTTTAGCTATGGCAGTGTTTACATAAGGTAATGCTTTTGCAAAACTGGTGATGCTAATTAAAGGTACCATTGACACAAAATGACTTCTCACCCCAGTGTAATCTTTGGGTTCAGAAAAGAACAAAACCCATAAAAAGTCTTGAGAATTGTATTTTTCTTGTTTAAATAGGCATCTGAATGTCTGGGAGCAGTAACACAATAGGAAATAATTAAAGACAGCCTGTGAAACTGGATATTGTTCAAATGGACATGGAGCAATCCCTGTTTATCAACCAAGTCTCTCTGTTGAAGGGTAAAATAGGAGATGTTACTGTGTAGTGTTCGTAAGCTGTCCCCTCCACACTTCCTGGTTAGCAAAGTATGCAGAGAGACCATCCAGCATGAACATAACCATGTCTGACTTTACAAAAGAAAATATATTTCTGAGTATGCATCTATTAGTGTAATGTTAGGGATTTAAAGAAAAAAAAAATTCTATGTGTTTTACCAGTGAAAGTATATTCCTAACAATAGCTGCATCTTCTGTGATCTGGTGAGTGTGGGACCTCTCTGACTAAATTGCAGAGGTTTACCACCTGGTTGTCCACTTACTCCTTCACTACACAGAATTTTCTTTAAAGTGTGAACTACTGCAAGTGGGTAAAACCCAAAACAAAGGTCCTGTTAACCTTTGGGTTCTTTTACAGCTCGATTATGTTTCTGCCCGCTACCAAGGTAGTGCATTTCTTTGACTCAGTTGCAGTTGCTCACACCAGGACTGGATCTGTCTCCCAGTGCTCGGATGTGGGAGCTGAAGGACAGCATGTAAAAAGCCACACTGTAGCAAATTTGGATGCAGTATTAGAAGCTGGAAAGAGGAGCGGGACAGTGCTTCTCCCCACACCCCTCTAGTGATTTTCTTTTGAAAACCTAACTTGGTCAGAACAGATCTGTAACAGGTTCTTACATTCATGATTTTTCCTCCTGTTTTCTAGAAGATATGTTTGGATTCAGTCAGAGTGTGACATCCCTGCCTGTCTCACACATGGGTTTAGAAGCAGGAATATCTTTCTCATCAGGAGCTGGGATTTATCAAAACGGAGCGCTCGCCCAAGTGCAGCTGGCTGGGTGGGAGGGAGCAGTTTGCATTTTTAATACCAGAAGTGACACACTGAAAGAAAATTCCTGCCAGTATGTAACACTTACGAGTCAATCCCAGATGCTGGATGGATTTGGGGGTTTTTGTCCCCTTCTCCCTTGTACAAGCAGAAAGCTTTTCAGAGGAGGAACACCTGCGGGTCCTGTTCTGGGGTGTGGTCCTTGTTTCTAGACAGGATGAATTATCCTTCTCTTCTAGGCCTACATATTGTCATGGGATTTTATGTCTTCCTTTCCTTCCAGCCATTTCCAGCCTTCTCTGGTGTGTTTAAAAACACTAGCAATTGTCTTTAGAAGTCTAATTCTTCTGCTAAGTGCCTGCTGTCTCTGTTGCCAGGAGTGCAAGGTGGGCTGGGTGAAAGGTGTCCTGTACCTGGGAATTACATGTTCATCAGGAAGATTCCTCACACAATCCCCAGCAAAGGAGCATGGGGGTCAGGATTTTAAAAGAAATGAGCTATTGAGTCCTTTTCTGTGCTTACAAGTGATTATGGAGGTTTATTGCATGATTAAAGTGTGTGATACTTCTGTTGCTGACAGGGAAGGCCGCTCTAATGCTCACATTAAAGGAGATTACCAAAGAATTGGAGATGTTATGCTAAAGAACATTCAGAGTATGAAGGTAGGAATGATCCTATAACTATTAAGCTTTGACACAGATTAACATTAGTGTGCTTTTCATTTTCATGTGATGTTGCCTCTTTTGCTGGTCTTTGCCAATTGTAATCAAGGCTTATGCTGTAGAAGTTTCCTTTGGTGAAGCAGCAAGCATTCAGTGAGCCCTGAGATTTCAGAATTGCAAGCTGATTTTAAATTGTCCAGCCTCTTTCCTCATTCTACTCTCCAAATATAGGAACAACGAACACGAAAGTTCAGGAACATTTCATTTCCAGTTCTTTTTTCTGTCAAATAAGAAGGCAAAAGAGAGGAATTTGTGTGGCTGAAGAGACTGTTCAAATGCCATGTGCGCCTATTTGTTCACACAAATATAAGTGTTAAGATACTGCAGGAGTAGTGACCGTAACCTGGATATTGATTTGATTTGAGAAACTTGTATTTGTGCATTATGGTGCCAAGGTAGATGAAAAGTATTTGAATAAATAATTGCCTTTGATCCCTTTAAAGCTGAAAGCAAAAGTACATATATGAACTGTAAATCCAGGTGTAATGTTCTGCAGACTTTGCATCTGTTTCTTAGTCTGGCTGGAGTAGTATTTTTGGTGCTCTGTGCTGCTGAACACACAGCATGGAAGGCAAGCACAGGAGCCTGTGAAAACTTTGCAGACTAAAATACACTGCTGAATTGTTTTAAATAGGACTCATGAACGTCTGTGATACTGAGACCTAAGTGAAGTTATGTTATTTCATGCAAAGCTCATTCACTTGCTGATGCATAAGTCCCCTCCTGCCAGTGAGATCATCTTAGAAACTGTACTAAGCAGAAAAGGATGTAATCCAAAGATTTCTGTTAGACAGTGCCTCTGCTTTTGTGTTTGTTCAGATTCCCAAGAGATGCAACTTCCCGTTAATATCAGGGGAGCAGAGCTAGAAGTCCATTTGCCTGCATCTCAGTTCCCCAAAAGCACCTAAGTGAACTGGGGCACCTAAATCCCTTCATCCTCCTAGAAAATCCCATTTGGTTTCTTAGCTCTGCATTCGCATTGTCTGGTTCTCTCCCTGTTGCACCTACTTGCATGAGCTATATTCTTGTCATCCATCATCTTGCCCTTAGATTTCTCACTGATGTGAGACTTAGTCTTGTTTGCTCATGTACTTTTGTTTTACAGGGAATGCAGAGGGAATGGGGGGTACACTTGAAATGAGTAATGCCATTTCTTCTTTTCAAGCGAATATCAGAGCCATTGTGCTGTACAGCAATTTGGTTTGCAAAATCCCAAATGCTGTGCTAGTTGGGTTTTTTATTGGAATGGGTTTGGGCTGAGTCATGCCTCACAGTAATTGCTAAGAGCTCTACCACATGCTCTTTTCTTTATGCATGTAAGCAACTGACAATTCACCTGTGGAAGCACAATGAGATTTTAATGGAGTTGGAGAACGGGATCAAGAACTCTCGCAAGCTGGAGACCTTTTGCAGAGATTTTGAGCTACAGAAAGTCTGCTACTTGCCTCTCAACACCTTCCTTCTCAGACCTTTACACAGGCTGATGCACTACAAGCAGATAATGGAGAGGCTTTGCAAACACTACCCACCAAGCCACATTGACTTCAGGGATTCAAGAGGTAAGTAAGAGAAGATTCCAATTCCTGGAGCTGGGGAATGGCATCCAAATCTATTAGAGGTGCATGGCTGGACAAAAGCAAAAAAAAAGACAATTTAAGCCTGTGTTGAAGGAGGATTGAGTTTCAAAATCCAGCACTCAGGCAGCCAGAAATGGTAGGATTAAGATTGCTCTTGTATACACGTTGTGTCATAATCTGGACAAGAACTTGGAAGAGAAATCTGCTGGGGGTTATTAAACACACAGAAATGACATGCAGTTCAGGAAGTTCCTTGAACTGAAAACAGTGGAGAGGTTGGGAGAGAACGCAGGGAACCTACCATAAGTGCTTGTTTCTGGATTTCCCTAGAGATCCGCTAGGAACACAGAATATTGGCCCAGGTGAACCTTTGGTCTGACCCAGTATGGCTGCTGTTTAATATTGTCTTTTTTTCCCCAGACATACAGTTTGCTCTATTCCCATTCCCATGATTTGTTTCAGGAACACAAAGCTGCCAACATGGTTTTTCTCTAAATGTGAAGAAATTTTCCTCCTGCAGCCTGAACTCGCTGCCTGCTCTTTCTTTCTGGTGATTTGTTTTCCTCTTTCCTCACCCCGTCCCCCACCCCCATTGCAAGCTATCTACTGTAGTACTACTAGATAGAGTAGTATAGCTATTTAAAGACAACTATATGTTATCTATGCAGCCAGCACTCAGTGCACATCCATGGAAGGACTTGGGCAGTGAGCAGTGCTCAGGGTGACTGCTCCCAGCTGTAAGGTGTTAGCTGCCTAAGTTCCTTTAGATGCCATGTGATGAGACCCACAGCAGGCAACGCACAAAGTGCAGAAGTAACTTGACCTGTAGCAATAGGAAATGCCACAGAGGTCTGTGGCACTGAAGTGCTGCGTGACACAGATGTTTGCCCGGATGTAGCTACGGCCTGAATGAGCTCAAGGAATGTAGCAAGTAGTGCCTTCATTTCTTCTAGCCAAGGTTAGGAAATGAGGATGATGTGTCTGATCCCACCTCCCCACAGAGTGCAGTGCCTATCAAGGTTTGATTCCAGCTACACTTTTGAAATGGATATTAACACAGAATTCAGGGGTGAAAATTAGAGAGCATGAGAAGGACAGTGTGACTCAAAGACACCACTGCTCTGGGATCAGTCTCTTACTAATGTGTTTGCAGATTTTTGTTAAAGCGAAATGTGAATGTGAATCCCACCAGAGAGCACAGGTCTCCCACTAATGGATGAACTGTGCACTGAGCAATGATCTAAGAGGGGAGAAAAAAGCACTGTTACTGTTCCCTTGACTGTATTTTTTTAACTGACTCTTAACTGCTCTTCCTAGTGCTAAAATCAGTCATTAAAGTGTGTTTAGCCCATTCAGAGACTGCCCATCCATCCTGGTGTATCAAGGGTGGTGCTCACATACCTGATGGCACAGGGTGCCAGTCCCTGAGCTGGTCACCCAGGAAAGATCAAATGGTGAAGTGATTTTCAGCTTAGTTCTCTGAGCTGATGTACTGCATTGCTGGCACAGCAAAAAGACAAGACAAAGGAAGCAGATTGGCAGGAGCCTGCACCCGCTTTGGCTTCTGCCATTTTTGGTCTTCTGAGTGCTGGATTTGGCTTCTGCTGCCACAGTGGGACTTCACAATGCCTGCTTCCTCCCATGCAATCCTTCACACAGCAAAAATCCCCTTCAGCATTGGAGGTTTTCCTTAGAAAAATCACTCCCAGGTGTTAGGTCACTCGCTGTTGGTAGTGTCTTTGGAGAGAATGAAGTAGAATGTGATGCAACCCAGCAGCATGCAGCTCTTTTAGTTGTTCTCATTGCTGAGTCTGAGGACAAACCCCAGAGTTACTGTTTACTATCTGAAATGATACAGTAAATGGCACTGCCATTTCCTGGTGTTTTCAAATATGGACCTGACCCAGTCTGCTGCAAGCAGGGGGAAAATGCACATTTTTTCAGGCATAGAGAAGATCCCTAGATTAATTGGAAATGTCCTTTAGGAGAACCTATTCATTGGCGCACCAAATTGACTTGAGTATTCCGAACAAAGTCCCTGTGGCTAAAATAGAGCAAACTTTTGGTTGAGGAAATAGGCTGTCTCTTCATTACAACACTGCACCCTCTCCCCTCTGCACCATAAGATGATGTCCAGAGTTTGTGTGGGTTTTAGTCTGCCTCAGTAGCTTTCCACTGTGAAAGAGAAGGGTAACACAAGAAGGGTGAGGTTCATAAGCTGGGTGCTGCAGACAAAAGCCATCCTTCTTTTTGAATGTTCTTGTACATTTTTAATAAACATTTTATGGTTTTGTCCATCTAGCTGCTTTGGCTGAGATTTCTGAAATGGTGGCTCAGCTCCATGGCAATATGATAAAGATGGAGAACTTCCAGAAGCTGCATGAACTCAAGAAAGACTTGATAGGCATAGACAATCTGGTGATCCCAGGAAGGGTAAGTAGCAGAGTTGTGGTCAAGGTCTGTTACAATTTCAAAGCATTAGGTATGTATTAGAAGCCTGTTTTTTAGGAGCAGCTGTGAAACTGCCTTTCCTTTTTCTCCTCACCAAGAACTATCAAACATAAACAGCATAATACTGTAGAAAACAGCAGCCTTTAAAGTAGGAAGAAGCAATCATCTTTATTACCTTTTTACTGATTTTATTAGGTTTATCTTATGTGTAGATTTGGATGGTTTAGGCAATTCCAAATACCTATTACCTCAGAGGTGGTAAAAATGTAATATTTATCACAGCATTCAAAGCTTGAGCGGTTGCACCTTTCCTTATTTCTTGCTGCCCTGAATTTTTGCTTTTTCCAACCCTCGGTGCTAGAGCATGGCAGATAAAAGGAAAAGTAAGACATTAGCTCTGGAGGACCTTCAGCCCTTTCACGATGCTTAGCTTTGAAACTCTTAGCCCTGGGAAACAAGCAGTCTCTTTAATCTACATGTAACATTAGGCAGTACTTTTTGAGACCGTGTTGCCTTAAGTAAACACTTTTAATTGTGTTATAAAAATACCAACATCTTTTCCTTACTTGTCAAGGCTTTTTTTGAGAACAGAGGCTTATTTCAGAATAAACGAGCCTCGGTGTAATATTTGTAGCCTTTTTTACTTTTCTAGGTGCAGGTACCTGTACATGTAAACCTGAAAGTTTTCTTTTGTTGAAGTAATGTCCTCCCACTCCCTGACTTCTGTGTGTAATAAACAAAAACGGTACTTGCAGCAACTGAAATGGTGGGTAAAATGCATTGCTAGACTGTTCTCACCCCCTTATGTATTTCTGGGAAACAGCTTGGAAGAAAGATGAGTTTTGCATTGAACTGCAAATACAGCAGCCCTTGAACTTGCTCTCCACTGTGTCCACCCAGCCCTGGTAGATCCCACAGGATAGCTGCTCTGCTTGCCGTGCCATGTCCATGTCTAGTGTCACAGCAGTGTTGTGGCAGGGGACAGCTTGCTGAGCTCTCTAGGGTCTAGTTCATTTCAGGATTCAAACATGCAGACAAAGGGGTTTGAAGCTGATGCCTCATTGTGAAGGCAGTGGCGGGCACAGGCATTTCTGGATTTGTGGTTGTTCCCCACTCCCTCACTCTGCCTCTTCCCTGTCTCCCAAGCATCCGCCATAGCTCATGCCTCCATCCAGCGATCCACAGACGTTCACTTCCTTGGCAAGCCCCTCACAGCCTGTGCATCTCTATCACATGAAATTAAAGGCTGTCATCGGGTGTTTCTGCTACCCTCTTCTATTTAAAGAACAAGCAGTCTTCCTGTCATAGGAAGTTCAAGAAAAAGGCAGACGGGGGGCAGAAGTTGTTTGCCTGCCAAGGCAGAAAGCATTGGCCACTATACTCTGGCACATGCCCAAGATGTTGCTGCTTCCAGCCCTTTGGCAGCTTTTCTGGCTCCAACTGAAGTCCCTGCCCCAGTGCAGGCTGGGCTGTGAGGCAAATGCCACTATCACCCACAGCTGTGTTTACTCTAAGGTGGCTGAATTCCATATCTCAGAGGAGAAGTCTCATGTTAGGCTGGTGATTCAGCTGTTCTAAAGGAGGCTGTAGGTAATCATCCTCTTCCACTTGTCCCTGAATGCGGTCTCCACTGAGCTGGTTGCTTTATTGGATGTTAAAACATCCCATGGTCGATTGTGCTTGCAGGTTGCAGTGACCCGCGGCTCTTGATTCATGTCGTTGCACAGTGCTTGACACGGTGGTGCTAAGCCTGCAAGTGGCTATTAGGTGGCACCATATACATTTTAATCAAGATTAATATTCTTTGGTGGCCAGCAACAGCTTCCATTGGCCCCTCTGGTTACATGAACCTACCTTGAGATAGGGATAACCACCTCTAGCCACTTTTTCCAGCCCTTAACCTTTACACAATGCAGGTAGAGGGACTGGACACGTCACAGCAACCCTAAGGCAACCAGAGTGTCTCTCTGAACAGATTAAACTTAAAGTTTATATCTAAGCTGCAGGTGATTCTGATGCTTTATATGTCTTTTATATTCACAATTACGAGTAGAATGACCTTAGAAAGACTGTAATAAATAAATATAACCCTCTTGGCAGAAGCTGGAGGGAGTGACTGGAAAATGGTATTTTGATGGGTTTCAGGTAAGTGGAAGGGTGAGTTACAGTCTAGTTTACAGTAAGCTCAGGAAATTCAGCATTTTGAAAGTTTCAAATGTGCTACTTTTCCTGTAATTCCATCCCTAAACATTCTTCAGCAGTTTGATCTGAATTAACGTACTGTATGATAGGACATGTATAGCACCCAGATAACTCACACTGCCAGACAAATTTCCTTCATTCCTGATGGTGATGTTGGTTTGTGTAGCTGATTTTTATGTCTCAATGAATGCATGCCATACACACAACAGAAACTTTCCAGTGGCTAACCAGTAACATACAGGCCAACTTACAGTTAGTTTTAACATCATTTGTACCATGAAACATACCTAAAATGGAAAGAAGGAGCTGTCTGAAGGAATCTATGTTGGGTAAAGAAAATTTTGCTTAGCTGAATTTTCTGAAAGTGAATTAAAGACTATGGAGGAGTTTATCCTAAAGACAGTTATGGATAGAAAGAAATTGTGCTATAAATAAGATTTTTAACATATATAATAAAGAAAAGAAAATGTCTTGGTAACTGATAGTCAAGTCAGTCCCATGACCAAGTAGTCATATTTATGTTTGCACAGTAAATAATGGTAATCTTTTTTCCTGAAGATACATATTTATTTTGTATTTGTTTCCCACAGGAGTTCATTCGACTGGGCAGCCTCAGTAAGTTGTCTGGAAAAGGTTTACAGCAACGGATGTTCTTTCTGGTAAGCAAGAAGACAGTTTTTCTTTGTATAATGAAATGTAACTATAGGCAACTATTAGACATACTGTTAGAGTCGAATTGTGAATTATAGCAAGTATTTTTAAACAGCCTTATTTAAGTTAACATAAATTTATATATTAATTTATAGCAGCCTTTGTAGCTGGTTGTTAAGAACTTACATTTCTGTCCAAACCCAGTATTCTCTTTCTAACTGCTTCTTAAAGAGATGAAGCTATTTTTGTATGACACTGTGAATATAATAATAAAATAATACCTCCTAGCACATCGTCTTAAATAAAAGCAGAGTCATTATAAAATGAAAAGTGGCAGCAGGGTTAGTGATCATATCCAGAAAAGAAGACAAAGAGTAACTCCTGGTGGTATGAACCATAATCCACATAATGCTCTCAGGGCACTTACAGGGCCAAGTTTATCCAGGGTTCAGCCCACAAGTGCCCAGCATGTTATTGGACCTGCCTTTACCTGGACATACATTTTGCGGTTCTCACATGAGGAAAGGTGATCTCCTCCCACCATCACTCACAGCATTTTCAGGTTATGCGGGTCGGTCTCTGATCCACAAGAACTGTCCAGGTGGTTCCTCCTTTTTTCTTCCCCACCAGCTGGCTTGCTCCCAAGCTCCCCATCCTGCTGCTGCTGCTGAGCAGGATACCCAGCTGAGTGCATAGATTCTTTTAGTCCAGTGTTACAGTTCTAGTCCAAGAAAATACTTCCTTAGCTTCTTGTATGCAGAAGGTGAAGACAGTGGGTGTGTAGAAACAGCTTGTGAGTGTGCTAGGCTTTACAGGACGTTTGGCATTTAATCTTTCAAATGAGACAAAGATAGAACAGCTAAATCTACCTGGGTAGGATTATCCTTCTGCTTGTAAAGGCACTAAAGAGGAAGCCTAGTGAATATGGTGCGTGTTTTCTTGTCTACCACAATTCTTGTTACCAGATGATGCCTCCATATTATACCTGTATAAAACACTTAAAGTCAGGTTCTCATGCTGGCGAAGAAGCCTTTGGTCTGTCTCAAGCACCAGAATCTTTTTGGAGGTAAAATCCCGGGTCAGTATTCTGGGACTCCAAACACATGTGTAATCATTAGCAAAATTAAATCCCCCTCTAGTGGCTGATCCACATAGCTTCAGGAGTTAGTGCTGTTGGGCTGTAGATGACTGTGGTGAGAGCTCAGCTTCACACCACAGAGCGTGATTTTCTTGATGCAACCGTCTGGATTGAGACAAAAATCCTTTGACCCAGATGGCACAGTGAAAATATGCCATTTATTTTATGGCAGTGCAGGTGGTCATTTGACATGCTTTTGACAACTGCTGCTCTACAAATTGAGATAGTCAGTCTCTTCCCCTTGGTATTTCTAACCTAAAGCCATCTCTACATTAAAACATGTCTCTTTCTGAATATGGGAGTAACAGATAGCTACTTACTTCAAAGTTACGTTGGACACACCTCTCTCTGTCGTGCTTGCTTGCCTTTTCACACAAACTGGAAGAAAACATGGATGAAACACCCTTACCTTCCATAGCTTCAAAGTGTGGCAGAGTGTGAAACGTATTACTTGGTTTCACTGCTGTTTTGGCTTCTTAGTTCTGACCCAGAGATCATGAAGGGAGCACTAGAAGTCATCACAAGATACCCAGTGGGAAATAGTGGGAATGTGCCTGAGACTAGCTGGGAAGGAAGGCAGGGAAATTACAGGTGCTAGTTCTAGGTACTGGAATACTGTGGAAGCCAATATTTTGGATTAGGCATTAGGACTACCATATAAATAGCCAGCACTGGGCAGCTTTCCCATATTTACCATTCTAATATCTTTTTTCTATGTACATACTTGCCAACATCATCCTGGTAACACTTATTCTTGCTTTTTAGTTTAACGATATCTTGTTGTACACAAGTAGAGGCCTGACAGCATCAAATCAGTTCAAAGTGCACGGGCATCTCCCACTGTATGGCATGACAGTAAGTATCATGAGAACTTAAGGGATTTGTGCTTAAATGGCCAATTGTGGTCCCATCTTAATTGCTTGATGAATTTCTGCTGGACTGAAAGCAGCAGCCAAGGGCTGTTCTCTGATTCAGAGGAGTTGTGGCTACATTTGCCAGGGCCTGTTGGGGGTGTGTTGGGTTTGGTGTGTGTTCATGCAGCCTTCTACACAAAAGTGACTATATAGCAAAAGTGGGAAAAAAAAGGCATTTGGGCAGACAGCTTCCTTATAATGCAAACTTCGTATGAGATGGGCTTTTTTTAAACCATAAATTTATCTGTGATTCTTACAAGTAATTCATCCATAATTGCTTATAGTCACCCTGTGCAATGCAAGTAAATAGGAGCGACAGTCTAATTTCTATTAAAAAACATTTCCTAATGTTTTCAGCTCTGTATCTTAAAGCCAAAGTTCTCAGTTTCTCTGAACACCTGCAAAGCTTCAAGTTTTATCTCGTGTTTCTAGAAATCCACTCTATTGATAGTCCACTTGGCATGGACTTGTTCACAACAGAACTGAGTTATGCTGCAGTGTCCAGCATTTAACACATCCTTTTGCGTGATTAATCACTCTTCTGATAAAAAAGTCACTATTTTCCTTCTGGTTTTGGAACTAAGCAGACAAAGCCATGCTTTTGGTATAAGAGGCTGTTGCAGAACTTACTTCTTTTTCAATCTCAAGCCACCATGGTTTTGCTCAATACCTAGCTCGGAATTGTTGTTTGTGAGCATTTCTCTTAGTTTTCCCCAGTGGTCAGAGCTTGTTCAGTTCACTGTTTCACCTTAAGAAAAACATACTTCTGCAATCTGACTGCATTTGGGCTTTTCTCTCTCAGATAGAAGAAAGTGAAGAGGAATGGGGGGTTCCTCATTGTCTAACACTGCGAGGTCAACACCAGTCCATCGTTGTTGCTGCAAGGTAATTCAGTGGAGACAACATGCACATATAAACTGTGTAGCTCTGCAGCTTTCACAGTAGGACAGGTAGAAAACCATGGAGGTGGCATTTTCTTTGGGTTGGTCCTAAAACAATTTCAAAGGCATATTGTTTTGTGAAAGCCACCTTTTAAAAAACAAAAATGGATGGGGTCAGAACCAAACCTAAGTTATTAGGAAAAAAAGCCTAGCATCTTGTGTCTGAATTCTTCACTGTGAGGTTGGTGAGGCTCTGGCACAGGGTGCCCAGAGAAGCTGTGGATGCCCCATCCCTGGCAGTGTTCAAGGCCAGGCTGGACACAGGGGCTTGGAGCAACCTGGTCTAGTGGAAGGTGTCCCCGCCCACGGCAGGAGGTTGGAACTCGATGAGCTTTAAGTCCCTTCCAACACAAACCATTCTGTGATTCTGTAATTTATTTATTTGAATTGAAAGTAAGTAAGTTCAGATTGTGACTATTTCTTAGCGTTTGCTTCCAGCCTGTATGAAACTGAATAAAACCTGAATTTTCATTGTTAGTACCCGCTCTGAAATGGACAAGTGGACTGAGGACATTCAGATGGCAATAGACCTGGCAGAGAAAAGCAGTGGCCCTGCCCCAGAGTTACTGGCTAGCAGCCCACCTGACAACAGTAAGTAAAACACTGGAGAGGAGGTTTTATTCACTTTTATCAGTATGATTGGTAACTGCTTCTAAGCAAAATGGTGAAAAATGCTGGCCACAGGTCAAACTGTACATTTGAACCTGATTTTTATATATATATATTTATATACATGCCATTTTAATGTTCTTGTTGATGTTAGCAGAAAGTTGCACTGAATAGAGAAATGACTTAAGCATAAAGATTCCAGGAACTATTTAACAAGATTTGGGCAGTGCCTGTCCTTGGAAGGTATTAAAAGCAGCAACAAAGCACGGTAGTTAGTCTGTGATTCTAACACATAAACCAGAAATGAACACGTAAAAAATATAATCTATTTAACATCTGCACAAAATTACTTTTAAAAGTGTGTTTTAGTTCACAATATTGTGGACAGAATTGATTTGTTTATTTTTTCCAATTATATATGTTGTTGCATAGAGGAAGAAAGATGCTTTTTCCCTGCATTTCATAGAGTCTCCTGATGAAACTACTGTAGACCAGGAATCTGAGGACGACCTCAGTGCATCCCGCACCTCACTCGAACGTCAGTCACCACACCGTGGCAACACTACGGTGCACGTCTGCTGGCACAGAAATACCAGTGTTTCAATGATCGACTTTAGTATTGCTGTGGAGGTATCTGCCTCAGAACGATCTGAACTGCAGCTCCAGATTCGCTCTTGAATGACAATTTCCTTTTTGCTCCTCCTTAATAAGTGCACTATTCCGTTGTCTCCTCCCTGTTCCGTTGTCTCCTCCTGGGGAAGTTTCAGGCACACCTATACAACTATCCTTAAAAGATGGCATAACCCATCAGTCAAGAAACGTGTATCCACTTCCGTAGTGCATCTTCATAAATTCAGTTAGAGCAGTAATTTTCATAGAAATAACTGTCCAAAATAATGCTGATGCCCTTTAAAATTTAAAGCAGGATGAACTGCTTAATGCTTTGTTACAGAGGCATTAAGTCATTGCTTGAGCTGAAAGGATATTGTCTTTAGTTGCTGCAGCCAGTTTTACTTACATGTATTACTAACATACTTTCTTTACCTAGCCATCTTTTCTGGAACCTTGTCTCATTGCTCAGTCTCATCTGCTTTTTCTTTATTTGCGTTTTCCACCTCAAAATGAAAATCCTTTTTTCCCTCCCTAATCACAGCTAAGCCAATTTGATATGTATTCCTTAATTCTGTACTCAACAGACAAGATGCAGACATTGGCTTTTCAAAGATTAAAATGAAAAACCTCTCCATTCAGTGTAGGTTGTAGGATGAGGTGGTAAGCCAGCTTAGGTGTTCTTCCTTCACTCAAGAGAGTCTCCAGGGAGCTCTGAGTACTTTACCACAGTTCTCAACAAATGGAAATGTATGCTCAATGGAAATGGTAAAAGGAATCTTTAAAGAGTGGATCTGCAGTCACGGGGCTGCCCTCAAACATCAGGCCACCATTGCTCTAGACAAGACGTATTACTGATGCAGAACACAGAGATGCTAAGAAAGACATACTCATAGTTTGTGTAACTGCCTCTGTTTCTAAACAGATGGTGAGTTTGTTGCTGAAACATGACAAAGAAAATTATTCTCTACTAAAAAACGCTGACTGTAGAGGCTCATTTCAAATCCCATGCAGGTGGACTTTTTGCTCTGTATACCCTTATGTCCTGCAAGGGAAGAATAGTTCAGCACGGAACAAGGTCTCGTATTTTTCTCTAAAGCAGAGGGCTTATTATAAATAGATGTAAAACTTAAACCAGTGACTAATTCTAACAATTAAACACTTAGGCAAATCTTCTGGTCTGAGATCAGTGCTCATTGTTCCTTATTTTTGTTCCTCTTCAAATGAATGCAAACAAAGCAGCGAAGACCAAACACACCCTGGAGACATACACTGTTCTGTGAAAACATCTTCAGCTCCACTGCTGTTCCATGTGTGGCAGGTTACGCTCATGCTCACATCATTCTGTTGTTGGCTCTCACTTCAGCATTATCGTTTATTTTCTTTGTGTCTCTTCCTCCTTTCTGTCTCTCTCATGGTAGAAGATCATCTCTCTGTCAGTGACTGTACTTCCCTACCTGCTGGACTGATCAGTGATCAGCGGCCTGTTCCCATTTCATATGTCTGCTGGTACCGAATGCAAAGCGTGTCCTTTTATGATATCCTCCAGAGTAATGAGGTAACAGAAAACTAAGGAGTGCGCCTGTAACTTAGGGCAAGGAGGCACCAGGCCAGATATCGGAGAAGGGGATGATTGCAAAGCAAAGGCTTTATTGTATGTGCAAGACTGGTGAAGACAGAACATTTTCAAGACTATTTCATTTGAAGTAGATACATCAGGACCACCAGACTTTGACTGTTAAGCTTTACAGATTAAGTTATTAGCTTCTGCATTATATAAAGAGAATGATGTAAACAGCTATTTTGGTCCCTTACAGTCAGCAAGGAATGGGAAGGAGTTAATTCACTGAAAACTCCCCATGATTTGCAAGGCACAATGATACTGGACTTCACATTGTCATAATGTGAAGAATAGCCTAGTCAGCCAGACATTAAATACTCGTACTTGGTTATGTCTTCCTCCTCCTTTTTCTTAAAATATCCAGAACTCAGCTAAGACTAAGGTTAACAGTCCTTGCTTTTGAAATCTTTGAAAAGTTACCATGTGAACTCACTGGGTACTGAGAGCTCAATCTCTATCTGTGGTTCTCAAGTATGTCATAATTTTCCTTTACATCACAAATCCATGTCAGACTTTCTGTTTCCATTCTATTTAAGTATCACTTGAACAAAGCAAAGCCAGACTAGGATAACAAGACTGATATTTAGTGATGTAATACTGACAGACAGCTCAATTAAAAAAAAAACTAGTATAGAAGCTTGAAGTTTTTGGAAGTACCCAGCTACAAACAATATATATTAAAGTACTACTTAGAAGTAGAACAATGCAGAAGAAATATACATCCATTCAACCAAGACATTTTCACGTACAACAAGGTCACACACAACCAGATAAAGGCAGATAATTTTTCTTACAATAATTAAGCTGCAGGTACCTTCCACTGTTTTATTTGGCTCCTTCTGATCTGTTTCAGAACCAGCTGTCTGGGAATCTCCTCAGAAAATTCAAAAACAGCAACGGGTGGCAGAAGCTTTGGGTGGTGTTCACCAACTTCTGTATGTTCTTCTATAAATCGCACCAGGTAACAGACTGCACAAGTATGGGGGGGGGGGGGGCTGGAGAAGACCTTCTGTTTTTTCAAAGAGGAGGCAGAGAAAAAAGCATCCATCGCTCAGGGGAGCTGTGGGCAAGAGAAGCAGGTGCGCTGGTCACAGCTCAGTAGCAGGTAGACCATAGAGCAGAGCCTTTTCTCTGTCTGCTTTCTTGGCAGTTGAAGAACACATGCTTCGTTCCTGAAACTTTCAGCAGTCACAGTCTGTGTCATCCCTAGAAGCACAACAGATACCACTGCTGCTCAGAAACTGTGGTGTGGGTTTTAACGGGAGTTAAAAGCTCACATAGGAATTCTGAGATTATTACAATTAAAGATCTCATGGTGACTTAACCAATTTGGTTTGCCATTATGGATGCTTAGACATCCATATCAGACAAGAAAGAACAGTGGCCAACGATTAATCCATATTAGCAAACATCCCACTGCGAAAGTCTACAATCTGTTGGACTTTCAAAGCTCTGTATTCAAGGAGGACATAAACACAAATAATTCCAGTTGCTACATTATACTTTCATTGCTACACAAATCCTTAATGATACAGTTTCTGCAGTGAAAAAAAAAGTAGTAGTAGAATATTGATTCTCCCCCTGTGCTCCACTCTCATGGGACCCCACCTGCAGTACTGTGTGCAGTTCCAGGGCCCCCAGCACAAGACAGGTATGGACCTGTTGGAACAAGTCCAGAGGAGGCTGACAAAGGTGATCAGAGGGCAGGAGCACCTCTCCTATGAAGACAGGCTGAGAGAATTGGGCTTGTTCAGCCTGGAGTAGAGAAAGCTCAGGGAAGACCTTCTAGCAGCCTTCCAGTACCTAAAGGGGGCCTAAAAGAAAGCTGAAGAGGAGCTTTGTATAAGGGCGT
>NW_009942111.1:20430-55609 GCF_000696875.1 Nestor notabilis | reverse complement strand
TAGGGATAGGATATGAGGAAATGGTTTTAAACTGAAAGAAGGGAGATTTAGGTAAGATATTAGGAAGAAATTTTTCACTTTGCAGTTCCAGTGAACATGCATGCTGTGCTGCTGCTGACAACTGATAGGGCTTTAGCTTTTAGCTTGAAAGTAGTGAATGTTTGAGATTTCGGACAACTTATAAGGAAATAGTGATGGGATCAGCCTGCAGCAGATCTCTGTGAGAAGGGTCTATAAAGATGGGTAAGCTGAAACTACCAGACAATTAAGTTCAGTGTGATTGTATAAAGCTGGTATATTTTAAAGTACGTGTGGAAACACGATGATGAACTTTAAATGAGTGTGTATCTGTCTTCCATTTTGTGTGCTCTCTTTACTCCAGAGCATTTGACGTCACAGCATTTTCTATCATTTCTTTTCAGGACAATCATCCTTTAGCCAGCCTTCCTTTATTGGGATATTCACTTACCATCCCTTCCGAATCTGAAAACATTCACAAAGATTATGTGTTCAAGCTACATTTCAAGTCCCATGTGTACTACTTCAGGGCTGAAAGTGAATACACGTTTGAAAGGTAAGTAAGTCGGTCTTCTGTGAGGGGGAAGTTTGTAAAATTCCAGGAGAGTAGTAGATGTTTAGCAGATTCCAAATAAGATGAGTAGAATGGAAGTTTAGTAAATTGATTCAGTAATACAGGCACGTAGTTCAGCACGAGAGAAAGAACCCTTTAAAATTCAGAAGATGTTTTCAACCTGATTGGCAACTCTAGAACCAAGTGGTTGGGTTTGATGATGTGATGGCTGTGACAGTAATCACTACAAGACAGGAATTACCCAGTCAAAATTGATCAGGCTGGCTCTGCGCCTCACACTTCAGCAAGCACGTAAACAGATCACAGGACTCTTCCAGTATACAGGACTGTTCAGAATAACTTCACTCCCTCTGGTGCAACTGGATGGAAAAATCCACGCCTGAAATAAAACTCTTACAATGTGTTTATGCCACTTCAGCATGGAATTTTTACACCTCCCACTGAATTTCAGATGCATGGAAAGCCAGGAAACAGACATCGCTCCTCCTAAATGGCAGTTTGAGGTTGTTCATACTGAGAACTAATATAACTCTTTTATATGACACATTTAACATGCCAAAAACCTTAATGTCGTCTCTTATTGAAGAAAGCTATTTTGAAGTTTTAGCCATGTCAGTCTAAAAGTATAAATTAGGCAAATTGTGGGAAAGGGATGATTGAATAGATGAGTAGAATAGGGAAAAGCAAAAAAGCCCTTTCTCAATTCTAGGAAAAAGAAGCAGGAACTGCAGCTGAATTACATTTTTCACTCTAGAATGAGGAGTGGCTGGTAATGACTGCTCATCACTTGGACAATCCAGAAAAAAAGCAAAGGAGACTGGGTGTCTGCAGAATGAGTAAAACCCTAAGTTCATGAATTTTTGGGGCTTTATACCTCCTTTTGTGTATGCATTTGGTGGTCACTTGGATCTAGATCCTCTTGCCTTCAGCTAGACTTAGGAGTGAATTAGCAAGCGAGATGCTCCTGTAGGCACTGGAAATAGAACTCTGTCCAACTGGTAGTGCAGACTGTATCTTTCAAGAAATCTATCCTTAGGATTTGACCATTCTTTTGCTTGTCTCTCCTCGGGCCTACTCCCAGATGGATGGAAGTGATCCGAAGTGCCACCACCTCTGCCTCTCGCACCCGAGCTCTGAGTCATAAAGAGCCTCATGCCTATTGATGGCTAAACAAGCCGCCGTGTTGATTGTCCAGCAGCTGCTGTTTTTCTAGAGGACGTTTGAAACTCTTGTCTCCCTCCAAGTTTAGGAAAACTTACACTTTGGTAAAAGCAAAGAAACGAAAATCAGTATCGTTTTGCAGAACCATCACAATTCCTCGGCAAAACTGTTTAAGTTCTCCGTATGTTCAGGCTCGCGTACCATCATCCCAGTGGCTGCGGTTCGTTTCATGTCTTGTATTTTGTCATTCTGTGCTGTTTTTAGCTTGTGCCAGTATTAAAATATTGTCCTTATTAGAGTGCCAAATGCCAAAAGACATTTTGTTGCCTCAAAGATTGCACCTAAAACAAAAAGAAAAGATGACTTCACAGTCTGAACACTTTCTCCTCTGAGGCAAACACTATTTCTTCTCTTTTCATAAAAATATATTATTTTTTTTTACCATGTTAATCTGTAGACTGCTGGATTTTTAAATGTAGATGGACTTTCACAGTATAGAATATAATTATATATACAGCAAGCAGTCTAACAGGAATGAGGTAACTTTCAGATTTCATCTTTTTCCCCAGTCTTTCTACATTTAATCAGCAAGGAATTACTAATTTTCTATCTTTAACAAGGAAACAGTTTACAGCTCCTTCTCATTTCCCTTCGGGGTTACAAATCCACGTGGTATAAATAAAGTATAGGATTCTTATCTAACCCTTTTCTTGGTGCAAGTTGACCAAACTGTTCATCTGTTGGCTTTGAAAAGTGAATACTACTTGCAAGATGGAATCTTTTTAGAATAATCCAGTGCAATATTATTTGGGCTGATAATGTACTGTGAATGGTATGTACAAGAAGAAATTAAAGGCTGTGGTGACATTCTGCTGTCTGTTTGAAAGAAAACCTGTATGCTATGAGAACTGCAGCTATTTGTGATTGATTTGGAAGAGTGTTTTGGTAATGCATATGCTGTAAGCTGAGGGTACCCCTGAAGCCCCAGGTTTTTATCCTGCCTGCTGCACCTCCTGGCATAACTTTTAAGTTTCTGGTTGGAGTTTCAGTCTCTCCCTCTCTCCTCTGGTG
Organism: Nestor notabilis; assembly: GCF_000696875.1. Taxonomy (NCBI): domain Eukaryota; kingdom Metazoa; phylum Chordata; class Aves; order Psittaciformes; family Psittacidae; genus Nestor; species Nestor notabilis. The sequence continues at coordinate 52,785 of NW_009942111.1, read as the reverse complement.
CTCAGCATGCAGAGAGAGTGGCAATTTCACCCATTCCACAGACCCAGCTTTACCATTAGCTAACAAACACCCCAGTTTGGATAAGCTGTTGCCCCCCTCAGAAGTTTGGCAGCGCAAAGTGTCTGCTATTGCTTAGATGCTTCGCCTTATGTTTAAGGAAACACCTTGTCATGAGGGGGATATAAAACTCCCATGAACACAAGTTCAACATGGTGGAAATGCACCTATCCCCATTAGGGGCCTCTGAGGAGACAGAGCTAGGCAGAGCGGCCTGGCTGTGGGAAATGAAGCTGGGACTATTCTACCCCTACTTTCTCTTCATCTGGCTCTTTGCTTTGTTAATGGCTTTAGCTATGTGCGATGTATAAAATGGCTGACAGCTTTGCTCGCAACAAAAGGGAATAAAATACCTCACAATATGATCATACCTATTCCTGTTTTGAGATGGCATAGCCTTCTTTGTGTCCCCCATGCCCCTCAAAGAAAGATACATGCAGACTCCTATCCAGGGAGAGGGAGGGCTCCTAACCCCTTAGGACAAGCAGCAGCCCCCATGGCCAACTGCAAGACCCCCAGCAAAGGGAAACAAGGATTTCCTCATACTTCCTTTGGCTGTGTGGAAACCTTCCCACTCCTGGGCAGGTAACTTGTTGCAGTTGCTCTGCTCCCTAAGCTGTTTCCCCTCATCAGTATAGACATAATGATCACATCTACCCTACGGCATCACCTCTGTCTGTGACATGAAGGACAAACTTAGCACGTTTGTAGAAAGATCTGAAGACCTTTTTTGCTGTTGGCAGGTCCCAGTGACTTGTCCATTCCAAGTCTGCAACCTTGTTTTGTAGGGCCAAAGCAAGTGAGTTCCACAGCCTCAGCATACCAACAACATCCAGGAACTGGAGCACTTCAGCACCAACTGGGAACATGAACAAGGTGCTATACAGTGATGAGACAGCGACAGCTCACAGCAGAAATTAACAGCAACTTGGCAACATCGTGCAGGCCTGGAAAAACAGAAGTAGAGAAGCAACAGCACATGTTGCTGGCTGTGAAGTACAGCAAGGGGCTGCAGGCCTTGTGTTCCCCCAGAAAAAATTATTACTGAGCTGTGAAGTAATACCTGCAAAGCCCTAGAAGCTACATCCCACATCATTGTTAGCTACAACAGTGAAAAGATTCTTTTGTCTTGATGGAAAGTCTATTGAGGGTCATGCCCTTAATACTTTATTTTACATCACAGGGGCTTGTTGGCTACAATTTTCGTTACCCCTGTATCATCTGCTGCAGTCGTTTATTCTGAGCATCAAAATAAAAAAGGCAATCAGGTTACTCTTAAGGCAAGGATCAAGATACAGTTCAGTTTATCATGAGAACAGAGCTAGTCTGTGGCTGCAATGTCAGAGGATGCACCTGATTCAGGAGATTCACCAAAAAGTATTAGGTTTTTTTTTCTATAGAAAATAAGTTCTAAATAAGATTTTCTTCTTCCTTCTGTACCTGAGTAACTCCTAATTTTTTTTAAATGGTCCCAGGTGAACTGCCCTCATTTGTCAGCATTTTCCTAGTTCTTTATTCCTAACGTTAACCCCAAACTGAAAGAGAACAGTAAGAGAGTAAAGGCAACTGTCTTCACAGTCGTATCTTACAATCAGTTGAAGTCTACATGTATGAATAAAACTTGTAGTTTACTATAAAGCCGTGAGACTTAAGCACTTGCTTTGAACCCTAATTCACAGCATGCTGCTGGTCATCCCATCTCATGGAGCATGAAGAGAGGCAGGCCACAGTGTGTGCCTGGGGAGCAGCCAAGACTAAATACAGGTTTCCTGTTGCAGCAGTGGGAAAACCTCTAACCGGTCACTAAGACATTTACTCTTGGTGCTGTTATTACTTACCATGAATAATCAGTTTCTTCTTCAAATAACAAATAAAAGCAAACCAGGAGCCTTATTACCTTAGGAAATTGCAGCACACACAGTGGGCTCAGCAAAGCCTGACTCCTGGGGATTTTCTTCCACAAGACTAAACAGCTCCGTCATTTCTTTGCTGTCCAACTTAATGTCCATTAAGACGTGACTATTTATCACTATACCTCTGGTCTACCTATTGTCACAAAATTTTAATTAAACACTGTTGAGGTGTCAATGCCTTCATAAATTCAGCTGAAGGCTGCTGAAAATGACAGACTGAAAGACAAGTGAGCAGGCAAAGAAAAGGATGCTGTGATTGCAGAAATCCGGATAAAGGTCTCCGACTAGAGAGAAAAAAAGGACTTGCAAGGAGAGAGACAAAACTAGTATCCTCCTATTCCATCAGCCAAGAACAAAACAGAGGAACAAGCACAACCTGAGAAGCCCCATTTTTGAACATTTTTCCTTTTATAGAGGACCAATTATGTGGTCTTCTCTCTCAAGCCATAGGCATGGCCGTACAGGGGCACAGCAGTTGCTAGAGCACACTGATATCTCCCTCCCCACCTCTCCACCAGGGACACAGGAAAGTTGGTGGAGAAAGTAAAAATGGCCCCATGGCACACACACAGTTTTGAACAGCAGAAGATGGTAATGAAATGCAATTACAGGAGTGCAGCTGTCACACAGTTTGTCACAGGTTACGACACAGTATTTGGGGTTCCATTAATGCAACAAGCTCTTCATCGGTGTCACTAGGCTGGCAGGACGGGGAATATGAAGCAGGTTTTAAATTGTTGGCCTCTGTAAATGGGCACATTGTCTTGCTACAGGACAAACCATAATACAGAGCTGCACATATTTAACCCAAACAGTACACTGGCAGTCACTCATGTGTGGAGATGATAGAAAAACAAACACCTTAATCAAGAAACTGAACTTCTTACATGGCTAGACCATCTGTCAGAAATAAGCTTATTAAATTTCCCCATGGCAAAAAACATTCTCGATGTTCAGAAAGTGTTGTTTGAGTTTATACAAGAGTTTTGTCTTGTACAAATTCTAAGATTATTACAGCTAAAACCTGATCACCAATTTATAACCTTTCTGCTTACCATTACCAACACAAGGGCAGTAGCTGAGGTAGAACCCCGCAGGAGCATCCCCTTCTGGGAGGAGAGCCCCAAATCTCATCTTACTGACCACTCAGATGGCAAAATTTCATTAATTTTTTCCTTCTTTATTTCTAGGTCATGTAGTTTACAAGTTTTATTATGTTGGTGTAGAGTGACAGAAGTAAAACTTAAATACACGGTTATAAACAGACAGCAATATTACAGAAAACCAGATACACACTGGAATCGTCCTCTGTAATCATGCTTTCCAAGAAGGCAGGAAACCATTGCAGACACTTTGTCCACTGCAGATGCTCACACATCTGCAAAATACAGTTAAAAAGAGCAAGCTTTCAGGTTTGTGCTATACTTCAAGCTCCTCCCCAGCAACTTAGAAAAATAATCTGCGATTGTACTGATCCTTGCGTTATCCCCGTGCTTCTTAGCAATTCTGGTAATGTTCCAGCAGTGACATATTTGAAGGCAAAAATAAGCTTCCTTAAAAGTAAGGCTAATGTAAAACTAGTACATACTGGTACCATGTTGTTTAAAAAAATAACACAGAATGCCACATGAAGTAGTAAGAGCTAAACATTTCACAAGCACACTGAAAGCAGAGGCAGATGAAGGAGTTACAGTGGATAGAGGAGGACAGGAACTCACAGTAGTAACTGCTTTGCAGGTAAGTGCCGACGCACACACTCTTACCTTCCCCCTGTACCACAAGGGTGCAACACCACAGGTAAATCATTTCTCAGTAACTGGTTCATCTGTCCATACCGATGTGGATGGACCAAAATGTTTAGAGCTGCAAAGGAACCGTGGCTCTTCAGAGGAAGAGCTGGTCTGTTAGTACATTAAAAGCATTCAGAATGACAGCGATCATGCCATCGTCCTGTAGTAAACTGGTGATCAACAAAGTGCAACTGCAAGGAAAATTAAGTTAAAAAAATAGATTACACATCTGATACTTACAAAAAGCAAGCCTTCAGTTCAAATGACTGATTTTATTTTCTTTAAACAGGGAGTTTATTTAATGCCTAATCTGGAAATCCCTGACAAAATAAGCAGTGCCATTAATTTAAATGTTTGCATAAATAGGGCTAGCTTGTTGCTTAATATATTCAAGACTAAGTGAAGTACTACCTGCACAGAAAAATCATCAGTGCAACATTATAACACAGACATGATTTTAGCATAAAATAACCTCTTAAAATATCAACACGCTTCTTTTTCTCTCAGAAACTGAGGCCAGGCTTCTTTCAAACAAAGCTCCCCTTCTGTTACCAGTATAGATCCAATTTTTAAAGCATCAGTACTTTCCAAAGCAAATTATTGTGATTTTACATTCAAGCTAAAGCACACTTTTTTTCAGTGGATCTCAGTTTAAGATAGTCTATATTTAAATAACCTATATATTACATATAAAAATACACATCTCTACCATAAATGAGGTCTTGTCTTTTCCTAAATGTCCCAGCCTTCCAGCCAATTGCCCTTGCTGTAGCTCTTACGCATCTTAAGCTCCCAAACCAAGGGACGCATTTACCAAGCAAATTCTGCCACAAGCTACTCTGAGAAGTATTTCCTCAACACACAGTCCTGGAACACAACTGAAACGCAACTCAAACAATAAATGTGTGTATAACTTTTCAAATGATTGTTCAGAAAGAGCATACGCTGCAATTTCATTTAATTTTCTAATTGAGAAACTGATGTTTCAGCCAGCACCGTAAATTTAACTTCCACACTAAATCTCTGAGCTCTGTGCATCTCCAGGTGCGCTCACTTTAATTTAAAATGCTCATAGGAACAGACGACCGGAGAAAAGCTTCTGTTAATCTACCTGTATTTCAAATGCAAACATATCAATTTGTCTCTGTATGCTGTAACAGCACGTATTTACTGAAGGGCTGAATGTTCTGTTACTGAGATGTCACGGGCAAGTTTCCCATGGCACTGTATTCAGGTGCCCATTTCGCAACAGCAGAGCTAAATTTGCTTCCTCGAGGGTAAAGCCTAACCTTAACGTTTAAGAGCACACAAGCCAACATATTTAAAGATATTAATTAAAGAGGAGTTATAAAACATTGCTCAAACTTAGGCATTGTTCAGTTTACCTTAAATCCATGCAGCCATAAAGGAAAACCACTACCCTCATGCTGTCAACCGTCTTGTGTCTAAAAAAGAACACTGGTTAGAGCAAGCACACGTCCACTCATTTCTTCAAACTTGTTTCAAGCAGGTCAGAAGTTCATAGCTTCAGTGTCCTCATACTGTTAAATTATTACATTAATAATTAAGGCTATTAATATGCATAGAATGAGGGTGAGATGAAGCTCTGCAAGGACACCTCACCAGCTTCCAGACTGCTTAGAGAACCTGGGGTTTTTTGCACCAAAGCAGGTAGATACAGCTGTACTTTTAAAAAGTTTTAATCCTTTCTGTTCCAAAATTCATATAGTTTTTTTAATTAACCAGTTAAGTTACCTCACTGTCATGCAAAACATAAAGCCATCAATTTCTTCATTAAAAACAAGGCAAAAAAGCTCTCCTAGCTACAAGAATAAGCAGCACCTGAATACAGCCTTGGTAAAAAAAACCAAGATGAACCTAGGGTAATACTGTGAAAACAAAAATGCTGTCCGGTCAGCAGTGTGTATCACTAGTGTTACTGTTCCCAAGAACTATAAAATGTTAAGTCAGCTACTAGGAGCCCTCACGGAACAGTGGAAATCTCAAGATTTGCTGTTACAGGACACAGCATACACCATTCAGGCTCAGCTCTGAAGCCTTTCTGTCTGATATCCATCACTTTCAGTAAAGAGATACACAGATTTAGGCAGCAAGACCGAATATTGAGTCTATGGATAATTTTTCCTTTACACTGAGAGACATTCATTTTAATGACAAAAGTAGGCATGATGAAGGAATACTTGCCACTGCCTCAGAGCTCAGAGCCAACATCTGAAGGAGATATTTCAGAATAAATGAAGGTAATAAAAATTTATTTGCATGAGCATTCAAACATGGTCAGGTGAAAAGAAGATTGTATCTGAACTTCACTACAGGCTTCACAAACACCGATTACTAAAATTGAACAATACATAGTGTTCGGAATTTGCATTGGCACAATTTAAAACTGAAAAACTAAAAGAGCTCATTCTTTAGGAAAAACAATAATTTAAACTTAAAGCTTTGAGAGACAAGGTGAATTAAAACAACCAGAAGTAGTACCGTAATTAGAAAGTCACGCTCAGAATATAGATTAAAAAGGAAGAAATACTGGAGAAACAGAACAAAGTTGTGTCTTTGCTGAGGTACTAGTAGAAGGTTCCATGGTACAGGATTAACTCTTTCAACAGCAAATCCTTCACATACCAAAATCAAACCAAGAGTCACATCACAGAATTCAAAATTTACATGTAATAAAGGCAAGGCAATACTCAATTATGGCCCGTCAAATATTTATCCCACTAACATTATCTACAAAAGCACTTTACCATTTTGTACACAGTGATTCCTTATCCACATTGAAAGGCTTTCAGTTATAAAAGACATTATATACATATCTGTACACGATTCCAACATACGCCATCTCCCAGTGGAATTCTTAAAGCAAGATACCTGAGGTTTCTCAATATCTTCAATTTCTCTATCACAAACCTAAATATACATTTCAGATTTTACAAAAAGTCACCTCCCTGGAATATGTGCATTATCATTTTTAAAAAAATTATAGCTTTAAGGAGCTGAAAAGGACTGCCTCCATCCGAGAGACTTCCTTTTCACTCTTGTACATTTAGGAATGTCCTTCCACCAAAGGACATTCCAATGACTGAGGAGCAGAACAACATCAGGGTGTACGCCTTCACTGCAGACACTGTGGGATTTCTGTTATCTTAGAAAAGTCAGGAACAGGAGGTCAGTAGGATGAAGTACTTTCTCCAGCTAGTGAGTATCTGAAGGAGAAAATAAATAGTTATTGATGTGATTTTCAGAAAGGCATTCTGCAACAACTGGGAACTGAAAGTTACTCCATTTAATGCTGCTGAAGTTCCAGCCTTTTTCGTAGAACCACAGAATGGTTTGGGTTGGAAGGGACCTTGAAGACCATCTCATTCCAACCCCCCTGCCATGGGCAGGGACACCTTCCACCAGACCAGGTTGCTCCAAGCCCCGTCCAACCTGGCCTTGAACACTGCCAGGGAGGGGGCAGCCACAGCTTCTCTGTGCCAGCATCTCACCACCCTCACAGTGGAAGCAAGCACTTACTTTTCTTTGAATAGAAATTAATTATTTCAATTTAACACTAGCCAAATATTTGTAGAATCAAATCTGCAGTTTTCTGTAACCCTTAGGGAAATATTTTCATTACCTCTGAAGCCTCTGCACAAGGTGCGACACCAAATTATCTGCAATGCCTGGACAAGCCTCCTCAGCTAAATAAATAGCCTGTCTCAGTTCTTCTATGGAATCTGTGTTACCACCACACACTTCACTCTTCTCTTTCAACTGAAAGAAAACCAGGAAGAGATACATTAATAAGAGATTCATAAATATTTCTATAAGCAATATAAAGCAAAAGCTCGTTAGGAAGTGACCACCAGTGTTCACAATGCCAGGATTTGACTTTCATTATACACCCTCACATCCTGAAGTCAGTCTTTGCAGTAGTTATCAGGACGCCATTCATCTTCACAAGTCTTCCATCACTCACATATCCTTTTCAGCATGTTCACAATTGAAAAATTAGAAAGTATTCTAAGAAAAATGCACTATTTACAGGCACTATTTACTGGTAGCTGTGTAATGTCAAGATGTGCTGCTTATGCATACTCACTATAGTACACATACCTGTACACCTGTATGTATACACTGTAGGTGCCCTTGTGCAAGCCCTGATACAAAATGTTTTCACCCTGTCAACTCTATTAACAGGGTACCCCGAGTACTCTCTCATTTTTCGCCCCACCCCCCAAGCAAAGGATCCCACAATTAGCCAGGAACTGAGGGCTGAGAGGGAAGGTCTCAGTGCCTCACTAAGATTACTGAGGGAGAGTAGTTGGTTTTCTATGCCAAAAGCTTTGACGCCTCCATGATGACAAAAAGCTAGAATGGGCAGCTTTGTTCTTTCTGGAGGGGATCCATGGAGTAACTCACTAATTTAACTAGCAATAATTCCCGATGGTGCAGGTATCTGTGGTTTGAATGCTAAATAAATGAAACACTGAAAAATACAACATAAGGCTTCCTCCAGACAGCAGAGACAGTGACCATGCCTGTAAGAAAAAGGAAACCCTGCAATGAGATTCCAGAACGGTTTGGGAAAGTTGTGGCTATCCTCCAGAAGTTGCATGGAAGAGGAGTCTAAAGTGTGAACTGAACAGCAGATACCAGACCAAGAGTCTTCTCATACAGCATGAAAAGATTCAACATACATACATGTGTGTGAGGAAAAAGATTTCTGTAGCCTCTACATGCTATAGACATGAAATTAAGTGGCAATTTGAATAAGGACTGCAGTGAAAAATGTTTGCGTTGCTGCAGCAGTGTTGAGGAATCATATACCCACAGGGATCAGTAAATGGCAATTAAAAGAATGACCTTGAAAATGAAGATAGGAAGCAAGAAAGGTAAAGAATGTCAGAGCAACTACTTAGCAATATCATGGGAAGGAAGAGGCCAGAGCAGAGATATCTAGAAATCATGCAATAAGGGGCATAGTGATGAGAAAATGAAAAGCAGAGAAAGAATGAAAATAGAAGATGGAGTGTGAAAGACAGTGGCTGCAGGACCTGTATCATGCTTGGTATTGGAAAAGGAGAAGGAAGACTTAAAGGAGACACACAGCAACCAGAAAAATGTCTGGAAGATGGAAGGGTAGAGAATTGAAAGAAAATTCTCAAGGCAAGCAAGTGGATAATACACAAAGAACTGCAATGGAGAATGCCAAAAAAAAGAAATCCCCATTTAAAGTGTTTCTCCACTCTACACAGGAGAATGACAGAACAAAGATCTCAAAGGCAGGCATGCATAAAAGCAAAGGGTACAGCTAAAGCTGTAACACATTATGTTCCAAATGGGTTGTAGAAACCTTAGGTGTCATTCATCATATTTTTCTATTTTTCAGCGACATAAATCCTGGAACTGTTAGTTAAGCTTTAAAGCAATAACTTACCTCTGCAAATAAAGGGGATATAACTGTAGACAGGCATTGGGACAGAGGCCTCTTTGGGATATCCTTTTCCTTTCAAGAAAACAAAATTCTGATCAATTTTATTTCCAGAGAAAAGCATCCTCATTATATTCTGTTACTAATTAAAGAAAAAAGTAGTTCCAACATGCTACAGTTATTTGAGGCTACAGCACCCCAAACACATGTAAGCTCAAAATTAAAAAGACAAAACCCAACACCCATGTGCACAATCCTACTGAGCAGGTACTAAATCACAGGCATGCCAGTATTTACTAGGCTCCTCCCATATCATACAATATTTTTCTTGTACTTCTTCAGTTCTAATAAGAGCACACACACAGAATTTTCACAGCCAGGGTAGCAACCACCTGCCCTAGCTACATGGGCTGCAGAAAATATGATGGAGGAACTCCTAAGCATCCCTTAGTCTGGCTTGGGGTATATTTTGGGGGGGCTGTTGCTGGTGGGTTTTGTTGGGGGTTTTTATGGTTGTTTGGGTTTTTTAGGTTTTGGACACATGCACATCCTATCTTTGCTACATTGCAGTCTTTTTTCCTAAGAGACCAGAAGGCCTTCCCCCAAGCCCCTAGCTTTATACTGTATTGGTTTAAGTTTACTTTACAAAAGGAAGATTTTTAAAAACAAAATATTGCCTGGTCTTCCTCCAGTGCCAACATTTCACAAGCTACAGACCAAGGACATATTAGAGAATACTCAAACATCAAGACTTACTCAAAGTTTTGTGAAAGGCAACTGTAGAATAAATATACATTTTTAGCAAAAGTTTTGAAAGTTTTACAATTTAAATGCTTTTAAAGGTATAAAATAAAAGTCACCCCACTACATTATTAAAGCAAAAAGTGTCTCCTGGTGTAATGTAGTCAGTATTTTGAGCACCTTATTTCTTTGCAACTCCGAAGGCTGGGCTGCTCCATTCTCTAGATTCTTGGGGTCTTTTTCTCTTATTGTAAAGATCCATTCTCCTGAATCACTCCCACCTGAAGCCTGGCCATCCTGTTCACTTCAAGGGAGGGAAAACAAATACAAAGTTTTATTACCTACACCTTACTGTCCATTTTCATTCATTATACATGCTGAACGTAAAAACTACAGTCAAGGCCAAAATCAGGATTCAGTTGTGCAAGCCAGTAAGTACAAAGACAAGCATGAAAAGTAATTTGTCTTTTGGGGAAATGAAAACTAAAAAAATGAAACCAAAGATACTTCACTAGAAGTTAAATTAACTTCAAAGAGAAAGAGGGGATTTACGGATTTAAAACATTTTCCCAAGTTACATAAACAACATGAAGTGTTTTATTGCTATCTGAAAACTGGCTTTAGCAGAGTACCTCAAATCATTAGGGAAGGGGAGAAAAATCAGAAGACTTAATTCCCTTTTTTGCCTTAAAAAAAACCAGTAAAGACTCTAACTTAGAATACCTTTGAGGAAGATGATAGTTCATCCCCAGCCCATTAGCAAGGTAAATTTCCCTCTTAAAAGAAATTGCCTAAAAAGCACAGGCTTTAAACTAGATCACCACAAAAAAAGCCCATCTTTTGCCTCATTTTTTGTGGATAACGGTAATTTTTACTGTAACTTGTGCTAGTTAAAAGAACAAGAATATTTATGCTGACACTAATCAATCACCACATTACATTTATCCTCTCATTACCATAACATCCTTCTCTAAGGTCATTTCTGGCTGATCTGTGAATTCAAAGTGATTTCCAAGAAAACTACCAATTAAAAGGGTTGTACAAAAAGTATTTAGAGCAAGTCAAAAAGCATGTGATCAGTGTAAGAAAACTCCCCAAGATTTCTGCTTGAAGTCACATGGAACTTCACTGAAAGAAAGTCACTGAAAGAGGCAGTTCTACCTGCCTTGTGTACATTAGCTCTAATAACTCGATCCAATAGAGAAATACTTATCAGTTTGGGAAATCAGTATTCCAGCATGCCAAATCAACTCATTCTTTTGTAACACTTAATACAAGAGCTGCTGTGAAAGCGGAGGAAGGGAAAGCAGGCTTAGACATAACATGAAATTGCCTCATAAGCACTTAAGAACCATTCTAGTTCCACTACTCTCCTACGACAAGCTGTAAAAGCTGATATTCCACAGAACATGAACTGTAACCTCACAGCTCAGTTAGTAACTGATCTGAAATCAGTTTTAGGATTAGTAATTTACCTTCCAACTCAGACATGGTTTGGGGCTGGAACTGTGATCACTGGAAGGCATGAAGCTATTATTAACATAGGACAAATACACAGCTGTAATAGCAGCCAAGAAATCATAACCAGGCTGATGCTTGCCATTAGCACACAGGCTGGAACTGCAGAGAATAGTTGCATTTTCTTTATTATGAGGAATTTAATCCATTTGTGAATAAATTGTGGCAATCCCTTCACTTGATTTTCAGAAGTATGTGATCTGATGATACCCACTATTTTAAAAATTACTCTTAGACCAACAAAATTAAAAGTTAGTTGAGTCATAATTATTTGTAACTTGGTTTCCTAAGGAAACACATGAACCTGTTGAACACGTCCAACAAAATTTGATGGAGAGAAGGAAAACTTACAAAGGAAAGAAATCTGGGAATATTTACAACATTTCCCCTTTTTCAATAAATAATTTGACATTTCATGACTGTGTGCTGTAACAGCCAGCCTTCCTGGAAGGAGAGTAAAAACCTCCCATTGAAAAACCTAGGTAATACGGTTTGCACCACGAAACCCCACTATCAGGGAAGTACTGTCCACTAACTCCCTCTTATATGCAAGAATATGCTTCTGCCTCTTTACTGAGGTAGCCAAAATGAGGGACAACCTGCCACCACAGAGACAACTCCCTTCCCTAGGTGACCACAGGCACACACAGCACAGTGCACGTGCACACTGCTACTTGGCCACGCAGGGTGAAGCCCACCTTCTGCACAACAGGAATAACAGTTGGCCTTATGTCTGGGAAGGACCCTAGTCCCTAAATAAAAGAGAAGGTATTTGTGGGGCAGAATTGCTCTCAGTAACTGTGACTTGCATGACATCCCTTGCAATACTGAAATCAAGATTTCATTACTTTTCCAAGGATGCTAAGCTGAAAAGCTGTAAATAACAGAACACAGAAACGTACGTGCTAAAAATAACTACTTGGCTCCTATATTTACTGAGGATATTTTAAAAACTCAGACTTACGTATCTGAGTCATCAGAACTGGAGTCGTCATGACTTTGCTCAGCTTTCCATCTCTTGTGCCTATCGATAAGGTCAGCCAGGTAGGAAGTTTTCTTTGAGTTTCGTAAAATAAATTTGTGTTTTAAGAGCTCTTTTGCAGTAGGTCTCTTAAAAAAAGAAAAAGAAAATAATATTTCTTTACTGCATTTGAGAGTGCTAAGTGACTCCCTGCAAAAACATTAAGAAATCCAGACTTAAGTCATGATAGAAATGAGATTTTAAATATGAAGAGTACCAAAAATCAAAAAAGAAAAAACCAAACCACAATGCTGCTGCTGAATATGTTGCCCCATATTAGAAAAACTGAACTGCACTTTTTCATGTAATTCATGTAAACCAGTCACGTTCCCTAGTATACATTGACAAACAGATGAAACTCACAAAGCTTGGGTCCTTGTTTAAGCAGGCCTCAACAAATTCCTTGAGGGATTTACTGAAGTTTCCTTCCAGTGTTGGGGGATTGTTCTTAGGAATGAGGAACAAAACCTTCATTGGATGCAATTCTGAATGAGGTGGTTCTCCTTTTGCAAGTTCTATGGCTGTTATGCCTAATGACCAGATATCTGCCTGTAAGAAACAAAAGGCTGTTAAGATTAAGGTTGGAGAATCGTTTGCTCTCCTCTCAGTGAGATGAGGGGAAAGAGAACTGGAAGGGTAAAAGTGAGGAAACTCAAGGGCTAAGAACAGTTTAATAAATAATAAATTAACAATGGGAGTAATAATAATATAATTTGTAGTGAGAAGGAAAACAACAAAGAGAGGTAAATAAGACCCAAGACAGACAAGTGATGCAAATGAAAGCAATTGCTCATCACCAGCTGCCCACCGCCCAGCCATTCTGCAGGCAGTAACTGCCTGGCCCACCTCCCCCTAGTTTTATTGCCTAGCACAAAGCCAGAAGGTTTTGGTCAGCTGGGTCAGCTGTCCTGGCTGTGTCCCCTCCCACCCTCTTGTGCACCCCCAGCCTGCTCGCTGGTGGGGTGGGGTGAGAGGCAGAAAAGGCCTTGACTCTGTGCAAGCTCTGCTCAGCAACAGCTCAAACATGCCTGGGTTATCCACACCATTTCCAGCACAAATCCAGAACATAGCCCCACACCAGTTACTGTGAAGAAAACTAACTCTATCCCAGCCAAAACCAACACACTTGCAAAGGCAGATTTTAAACCTTTACTGTAAATAATTTCATATCTAAATTATTCTTATTATCATGGTCTGGTTTATGTGGTTAACCAGTATAGAGTTCCTTGGCTGTTTTTACTCCACCAGCATAAAGCAGTCCTTTCATTCTTACTAGATTTGTAAACATTTTTGAAATCAATACTATTACACCAGCAGTTATAACTGATCTTGAAACACAAATATTCTTAAAAAAGTAATGGTAGAGTCATTATAAATAGCACTTTATCCACCTCATTCAAGTACACTATGTAAATATGCAGCAAGGCTCAAATACTGGCATAAAGAGAAATGTTATAATATGCACAAGATTTTCCTCAATAAGCATCAGCTAGTACAACCATCAGAAATTAATACATCAGAATACTATTTTCCTGGGGGTTAACACTGTCTTACACATCATTCTTATCCACAGACTAGAGGAAACCAGTCTAGAACAATGTTATTCACCATTTTCAACCCAAGTTTTCAACCAGTTAAGTATTTGGTCCAAGTAGCTTATGAAATATTGGCAGCACTATTCCACCTGATCTGCTTTGTAGACCTTCTCCTGTAAGCCACGTCCTGTAGGCCAAAAAGGTCTGATTTAAATCAAAATACTCCAAGTCATGCACATGTGAATGCAGATCAAATGGCTCACTGCCAAGTTAGAGGTACAAATCAAGTCATGCAGCAGACACCAGTGCTACCATTTAATTTCATGGAGGAGTTGGATTCACATTGATACTGGATGCCACAATGTGCATATTGGTTTCTTTTAGGAAAGATCATATTTAGACATACTTGCTTTATAGGTTTTAATCATCAAAATGTGTTACTCTTTTTAAGGAACACTGTCTCCCTAGATCCAAGTCCTACTGCCAAATCTGCCTGAAGTAATGTGAAGTAATGCATCAAAATTCTCTATGTTCTGCTGAAATAACAGACATACAGGTCAAGAGAATGGATGAATAAACCTGTCACAAAGCAGAAAGAAAAAAAAGAAAAAAGAAAAAAGAAAAAAAAAATCACAGAAATGTCTGTTCCAAAGGACATTAATTAAAAATATTTGTGTTTTGGGTTTTTCTGTTTCTTTCGAAGTCAAGTCGAGGTTTCTTTCAAACCAAGACTTATTCTCAGGAAAACAGGAAAGATCTGAAGCAAGGTGTCTGGTTTTACTCCCAGACAGAGCATTTGGAACTTCATTGTGCTGTAAACAGGTCTATTTCCAGGTACTGGACAGAGGTGAGATTTTGTTCACCGCTGCTGTCCTTACTAAGTGTCCCCCTAATCTATCTGTGTCTGCTCAGCTGATAGGCTAGTGAATCTTTGACTAACTCATACAAGACTACAGGCTGCATCGATTCCACTGTCATAGCTACACTGCCTGATTAAAAACCAGCTCCTCCTTCCTTGTTCAGACAGTATTCTATTGCTAAGAGCTTAGTTGCTTAATTTGGTAAGAAAGTAGGGGTGGGGGGAAAAGATCTGAGTCAATTAGCATACCATCCAATTTATGAAATGACAGTTTGTTAACCCATATGACAGAACTGCCACCTCACACTGAGCACAGAGGATTACATATGTATGTGAGCTCTAAGTTTCATTTATTTTAATAACAGCATTAGCAGCTAAGCTCTCCTCATGTCTGAGTATAATTGTGAGTAACTTCCCTCTAGAAGGAAAGGTTTTCTTGGTTATGAAAGAACAATGTCACCTGTGAAGATAAGTCTTTGTGTTAACAACTGAGCATTAGTATTTCTAATTTATTCTGAATTCCAGTTTCTCATGAGGAATGCGTTAAAAAAAAAAAAAAAAACATATAAATGGATAGATTTTTCTTCTGCCAGACTTTCAGTCACAGATGGAGCACGTGTATATATAAATATAAAAATCAAATTTATATGTGTACATGTGCATATCCACACGTGCACACAAATATATATACATACTTCATCTTTTTCCCCTCACATATTGTAACTTGCCACTGCTAGTGACCTTCCTCCACAAAAAAAATGAACTAAAAAGTGCAACACACCCCAGCTGCACACTGAACATGAAGTCCAAGATGGGTTTTGGAAGCCCATTCCTGTTGGAAGCGTGAAGAATAACCGCCACCCCCAATCCCCCCGATTCCTCTAGAACGGTAACCTCTCCTTTCAGAGATAAGGAAGGATCTCAAACAGGGATGTAAGTACCAACTGTGTGTGTATCCAAACAGGCATTTCTAGAACGCACTTATCTGTGTCAGTGGAATTCCAGAACAAGTGCAAATTAGTCCTCCACATAGAGAGCGTGAAGCATGACCTTAAGAAGTGATGACACTGTATCATCACTAAGTTACACCACATGTTGTGATTTCTACAGTTTCAAATCTTGAACAGAAATTATTCATCCATGTTCACACGAGAGTCAGCAAGTGATTGGTACCTACTATTTTTTGCACTACTGCCATTCTAACAAGCAAAATTTAGTCTGACTTTGAAGCTCTCTTTTCCCCATATAATCAGTAGAGCAATGTCTTACTGAGGCAGACCAGCGTGAGGGAGAGGGAAGGGAGGGGTATACGCAGCTTAGCATAACAGAAGTATAAAACCCAAATAACCAAAAAAATTAACTTTGAAAGAGCAATAGGCTTGAGCTGTCTTCAGTGCATGTATTCCTTCCTGACAACTGGGAACACCCGAGTGCCATGCGGGTGAGCACATGGAGACCCATAACAGGAATCACATTTCTATTGTGATCCAACTGTAAATTACAATATATATCATGTTCATGTTGTGATTTCAGGATGCTGCTGTACCACTCTGCTAAATCAAAATCTTGTGTAATGGAAATACCTACACAAAGTAAATCTGATATTAAACATTAAACCCTCCCTGTACGGCATATCTAAAAGAACATGGTCATAGAGCAGCACAGACCTACGCAGCACATTCTTCCACAGATGAATAACAACACTTTTAAACAACCCTTTCACACTCTCAAATCCATATTCAACAGTGTTGCTATTTTTTTCTAAAAGCAAGTGGAAGCATATGAGCATTTTGTATGTATTTTCTCTCTTCCCAGAAATACTCATCAGTAGAGCGGGATAAAAGGTGACGGGATGTACTTGTCAACACTGTAACACTTCTTGCCATCTGGATAGGCTTAATATACTAGGAAACTTAAGGTCTGGATATAAGTTAGGATAGCTTCTTTCCTCACCAACTTTTAGCTGCTAGGTATCATCTAAACATACACCTGTCTAGACACAGCCGAATACATTAGCTACATTCTGAAGACCAACCTATGTAATTCCAGTTAAAAAAAGAAGGGACTTTGGCTATGCTTTGAAATACCTTACCTTTGAATCATATGCCGATTGCTTTATTACTTCAGGTGCCATCCAAAATGGTGTTCCCACAAAAGTATTCCTCTTTATCTGTGTATCTGTTAGTTGTCCAGCTACTCCAAAATCTGCTAGTTTTACTTCTCCGTGTTCAGATAGCAATACATTAGCAGCTGGAATAAAGAAGGGGAAACAGAGGAAACTAAGACATTTGACACTGTAAGGGCATTTATTTATATTGCATAAGTTCTTCTAATATTCTTACAATACAAATTAAAAAAAAACTATTTACCTTTAATATCTCTGTGGATTTTCTTTTCTGAATGCAAGTAATCAAGTCCTTTGAGTATCTCCCTCAATATTGTAGCAATCTGGGTTTCGTCAAGCGAGCCAGGTTCTAACTAGGAGACACAAGAGATATTTGAGATCCATATATGTGTGTGTACATATACATAAAAAAGGAGAAGCAGAACAGAAATAACACTGTGACTTTAAAAAGAAATTACTCCTTCTGTCACACCTCAAAACTTCCCATTTGCTAACTTTGTAACATGAGATACAACCCAGAATATTCTTTTTAAAAATACATAGTTCTAAACTAAGTGGTCCTGGGGAAGAAATACTTAATTTATCTAAAACATTTTTTTAAGTTTGTTAAAGGCTCCACAAATACACAGTTTCAAGTTATTTCTTTGTGATCACATCACAGATATGCACACTGCCTCTGAAAAGCATTTACATTATCATCTGATTTATTAACATTACACTGAACTTCGATGTGCAACTCTAGAGGCCCTATATGGATCCAAATCTCAACGTCTGTGCAAGAAACTAAGGCATACAAAGTACTGTGTCAATCACACATGCTATTACTATGTACCGCCTGGATTTTGTGAAACCTTCTAAACCACAATTCAAACTGCTAGGCTGATAGAGCAGTGAAGGTTGTTTGGGGTTTTTTGGTAGCTACAGTGAATGGACAGCATCAATCACAGAAAACCAACCTGCACTGAACTTTTCAACTTTTACTCCACCCCAGGTGCAGAATGCAACACTTGCTCTTGCTAAATTTCATACAGCTTGTGACTGCCTAGCTCTCTGGTCTACCCAGGTCCCTCTTGAGGCCTGCCTACTGGTGTGCGAGTCCATGGCTCCACCTGTTTCTTTGAAATACAGTTTTTTAATACCAGACTAAATTGTGTTTCTGTCTATTTAGAGTTCAATGAGCCTTCAAACAAGGAAACTTTGTTTGGGGGTGGGGTGGAGGGAAGATGCATTAAAATTCATACCAGGAGGAGCTGTGGTGGCAGAATTGAGAGACAGAAAAAAATACCAAAAACACCCACCAAACCCCAAACTACTTTCAGCCACTAGTGCTCTCCGGCTACTGAAGATTGGATGTTTATGTTGCGTAGCTCCCTTCCATCTATACAAATTATCAATCAGTCTTGCCTCACGGAAGTAACATTTTCCTGGCATTGACAAATACTTTTTCTCCTTTACTGGAAGCAAACATTGTCATAATCAAATGATGTATTACAGTTTCCAGAATTAAAATACAGGAAAATAATTAAGTGAGGTAAAATAACAAAACCCATACATAAGTTACTTACTAGATCAAGGGCAGAGCCTCCACCCAAATATTCCATTATAATCCATAATTTTGTATCCTGAAAAACAAAAACAACAAAAATGTGGGGTTTTTTTTAAAAAAAAAAAGCATGTTATTAAGTAAATGGGACTTGTTCAATACTTTTTACTGAAGAAAGAATCTACAGTTTTGAAACAGCACTAATGTTCTGCTATTCCTCAAAGAATATTTTGAAGATACATTATTTTTAGTCCCATCTGATAAGGAATTAATTTCAGCTGTCACAAGCTATTTACACCATTGTGTGTGTTCAAGAAAGTTTAATTCTGTTCCTCTACATTAATGAGAGGAAAGCTACTTCATATTTACCAGTGGGTAAGAGCACAGATTAGAAGTTCATTACTTCCAAATAATTAATGCACACTCTTACTGTCACACTCTGGCTCATTTTATGGTACCTCTTCTTTGTCCCAATACTAAGAATATAGGCAGTACCCAGGGAAAAAAAAAAAAACAAAACTCTCTATAATCCCTACCGAAGAGTCAAGCTGCAGAAACAAACCTCTTGCCTTTGTACCAACTAAACTGGACAAGTATTCTGAGCCTGAGTTCACCAGCACAATAACTCCCAAAAGCCATCCTCCTATTTATTCTTATCATACTCCTTAATACATTTTGCAAAAGTGTCTTCTGAGACAAGAGACTGACAGAGGCCACTCAATGAAAATGGAAGACAATATACTTACATTTAAAAACTCTTGATATAGACATTCAAAATACCAAGTAATAATTACATTACATAAATTACGTCATTTCCTTAGGAAAAGAGTTTCGGTTCCGTCAATTATCTCTATTTGTACAAATACTTCAAAACATATTCTTTAATAAGCCTGACTCCATTTAGGTTGAACTTGATATTTATTCTTTGCACCTCTATGTTGTTCCATTTTATTGAACAGCCAATTGTCTCTGACCAAAGGAAGAACACCAGTAAATTTCTCCACTAACGCTTATGCACCTTATATATGGTACAGAATTTTGGACAACCATGTTCAAGAAGATGAAACAAACTAGTAATAAATACTATTTAAGGTGACTATAGCTATTTGCTAACTTTAGATAGTAAAATAAAAGTTAACAGCAACAACAAAAATCAAGCTACTATATTCTCAAGGAACAATGTGTATTATTATAGGAATGTTTAACCTAAGATAGACAATACACACTGGAGCAGGGGAACGCCCAAAGGAGTGCTAAGAAAAAGAGTGGACTCCAAATATTTCTCTCTGCTGTTTGCAGCATGTTATTCCCAAGTACCTTAAGAGAAGCAGTTAGTCCACCTTTCCTTGTAGTACCACCCTTGAAACATGTTTTAATGCAAGGCCATAAACATGCCAGTTACATACTCATACAAGATTGCTGCACACAACATATGGTGGGTTTTGGTTTAGTTTTTACGATTATCAATTTGTATTATGTTTTGTTAGTTTTAACTCTATGTACTAAAGATGCAGAAGACTTCTAGCGTAAAAAATGTAGGGGGTTCTCAGAGCAAGGAGCACATAAACAGCAACAATATTCATTACTTTACCCTGAAAAATAAAACTTAATGTAAAAATAACAGCTCACAGCAAGGGCAGGTAAGACTCTGCATACTCATCTATGAAGATGGATTAAAGCTTTTAGAAAAGTGACACATGTATTGCAGAACAGAACTTTTTCTATCTGGTCTCAGAATGCACCTTCTGTAGGTAAATACACACAGCGCTCCCCACCTACCTTCAGTTACACAAATTGTACTATTTTTAGGTAAGACCCTGGATTCAAGTTCCTTCATCATCCACTATTTTTAACACACAGATCTGGATAAATTTAGATACCTTTCTTCAGGAATCAACTAATACTATTTGACAAACACAGTCTTGTTAAAAATATTTTACAAGAGCTAGAACACATTTTTAGGGAGAAAAAGTAATTTTAAAATATAACCTTAGTATCTACATACAGCATTTTGACAAAGCTTACTTTCTGCAGACACCACAGATATTCCAAGAATTATGACCCATCTTGAGGGAGTCCCTTACAGAACTCAAATACTTGTTCTGCTGCTAAGAGTTTCTCAGATCCCCTCAGGAATCCCAGTCCCTTCAAGAATCTGGGTCCTAATGTTCCAGAATAAGTATGCTTCTGAGAAGTGTCTTATAGCAAGTCATTTCATCTTCAGAAGTCTTCCTAAAATCGACCAAAATTTCATGTACATACTTCGCTTCAGCCTGATAATGTCTTTCAAAGCTGCATGAAATCCTCCTACTATTCAAATTTTGTGTGCCTGTAATATTTACATTTAATTTTAATAGTAATTTAAATACAAAGATATCAACTGTATCACTACTTTTTATTTCAATTAAATGCCTGGGTGGGAAAGAATATGGTAGGACAAACAAACCCCTTGATCCTTTCAAAAGTAGGGAAAAAAACCCTTGACAAGAAGTCAGTAAGAGACGCATCTTCTCTTTTCTATCATCTCGACTACCTCGTGAATTAAAGAGCTAACAATTGAAGATACGATGTCCCAAAAGAGAAATTCTCCATAAAACTAGCTACTAAACTCTCCAGCTGAAAATTAGAAATTAGATGTAGCAGAAAATATCTAAAAAGAAATATTTAAGAATATAATTTTAATTACATAGCTACACAACCATGCTACACAATTACACAGCTACAAATTATACTAATTCATAGTCTTTTTAAATCATCAATAATCCTTCCAATTCTTTTCTTGGTCTGCTTAGTCTTTGCTCCTGAAACTTTTATCAACAACTGCTTTGGGCCACATGTCTGAACTTACAATATAAAAGCCAATGATCTAGTAAACCCAGCAATACTACATTTTAAAACAAGTATGGAAACGCAGTTAAGGACTGTATCCCAGTACAAAGCTAAGTAATAGCAATCTACTACAATTATGGCATCTTTATATCCGTAGCCCTAAATTCAAAGCGATGTTTAATTCCCTATGGTTCCCTCTCCTCTTTGCCAGAGAAATATTACTCACGTCATCCATATGAAGTATCTCAACAGATGTAATTACTATTGTAATGAATCTTACTACCACTGTAATTAACTACTTCTTGCTGGAACTTTTTTTCTTAGCTTTCTTATTTAAAATCTGCATACACTGCTTAGCAAGAAAACACAAAGAAATGCTTTTGGACAGTTTTAATGATTTGCTTAATACATATTCTACCTTACACCTATGGTGAGTTGACCCTGGCTGAATGCCGGGTGCCCACCACAGCTACTCCATCACTCCCTGACCTCAACTGGACAGAGAGAAAATATAATGAAAGGCTCATGGGTCAAGACAAGAAGAGATCACCCACCAATTACTGTCAGGGGCAAAACAGACTTGGGGAAATTAGTTTATTACCTAATCAATTCTCTAATCAAATTAGAGTAGGGAAATGAAAAGTAAAGCCAAATTCTCCATGAACTTCTCCAACATGAGTCCTTCCCCCAAACTACAGTTCTCCACTAACTGCTCCAGTGTGGGAGCAGGGACCTCTCCCGCGTGGGTCCCCCGCAGGGCCACAAGTCCTGCAGCAAACCTGCTCCAATGTGGGCTCCTCTATCCATAGTGCCACAGGTCCTGCCAGGAGGCTGCTCCAGCACATGCTTCCCGTAGGGTCACAGACTCCTTTGGGCATCCCCCTTCTCCAGTGTAGGGTCCTCCCTGGGCTGCAGGTGGAGATCTGCTCCACCACGGACCTCCATGGGCTGCAGGGGCACAGCCTGCCTCACCATGGGCTGCACCATGGGCTGCAGGAGAATATCTGCTCTAGCACCTGGAACACCTCCTTCTCCTCTCCTTCTGCACTGACCTTGGTGTCTGCAGGGCTGTTTCACATGTTCTCACTCCACTCTCCAGATGCAGCTGCTGTTGTGCAGCAGTTTCCCACCATTCTTAAATACATGATCCCAGAGGCACCTACCACTGTCACTGATGGGCTCAGCCTTGACTAGCAGTGGGTCCACCTCTGAGCCAGCTGGCACTGGCTCTGTCATACACAGAGGAAGCTTCTAGAAGCTTCTCTCAGAAGCCATCCCTTGTAGCCCCTCTGCTACCAAAAACTCACTACACAAACCCAATACAGTGCCTTGCAACAACAGCACAAGGCAAGTAGAATGCTACGATCAATTGACTTTGGCATCACCAGGGCAAGGTGCCTCCTTCTTTCTCTCCTTTCCAAGTATCTCTGGCATGCTTCACATTCCCTAACGCCTACTGTCACTTTCCTTTTTAAAGCTGCACAAATTCCTTTTTCTTTTTTTTCCTCTTGTACTTCTCCTGTTCTTCTGTATATGTTCTCCACTTTCCCTCTCAAGCAGAACACTGAAAACACTAAATTTTCTTCCATGGCCTAGATTGGTAATTACATATTATACATAATCATTTACATTTTCAAGAAGGTACTACACTTAGATACTGATACTATCAACATTCAGTGGTCCACTTTAAGATTTGAAATGAGACCAGTTTTCTCTTTTTGAGCATCAACCACAACACAGCACTGTATTTTCTTCCAAATACAGTGAAGCCATGGTGAGTCATCAATCTAAATTTAGGACTATTATTTCTTTATAAACATAGATGAGCACATTAACGAGGGCACAGGGAACATTTCCTTTTTCACAGTAGGAAAAAGATTTTCCTCTGATGCCATAAAACTGAGGAAAGGAACAGCTCTGGAATCTAAAAGAAGCTTCTGTTACAGATAGGCAGAGTTTCCATAAACCCTTTCCAAACTAGGTTGCTCTTCTTGAGGTCTGACTTCTGATTTTAACTCTGGAACCACATGAAAGCGTTACAATACCAGCTTTACCTCTAATGAAGTATTCTGCATTAGTGTCACTGTGACACCATCAAAGTATTTGTAAATAAGTGCAGTTACAGCAGGAAAAGAACTTTACTTAACATGTAAAAATCAAGGTCTATACACCAAACCAAAAAGGCCACCCACCAAAACACTCCTCTAGAGTATCAGAAGTACATTTTAACTGAAATCAGAGTAGTATAGAAGACACATACAGAAATAAGTAATTAATATTAAAATGTTTGTTTATAAGTCCTTACAAAGTTAATAAATCATCTAAATACACATGGAGAGAGCTATATTTAGATATACTTTGTATTTTTATTTACTTATTTTTTAACATGAAGAACATACACATTTTTAGCCCTGTGACATTATACAGAAGAGACTGACCTAAAGCAATCAATCCACTGTACATATTGATTAAGATGCTTTTAAATCACTTTTCTTGACTGAAGGAGAGGTGGCAGGAGAAAACATACCACATAGACACAAAAGAGAAGGACTAGAAGGGCTTAGAAGTAAAAGCACTAAGTGACCTGGACAGTAAAATTCAACTAAAAGTCTGAAATCAAGGAAGTGAACTAATTCAATTTCAAAATAGTAGTGCAACAGTGAGCACTTCTTCTCATCTTCCATCTTCCCATCTTCTTGTGAGAAAGAATTTCCCACCTTAAATTTATGGTGAGAAAGGGTATATCCCACCTTAAACTTACAGTTCGCAATTAACATCAAAATAGAGGGTATTTATAAATACATATAAAAGGCTTTCTGGAAACAAGCCATCCCCAAATTCCAGTTAGAATCTATATTTACAAACACTTTGTCAATATTTACAAGCTAGAAATTACATACTTGATTCAAATAACACAAAAGATTTGCTAATCAATCAAGAACTAGCTTATGTTGATCCACATATTAGAATGTTTTGCCACCACTGGATTACTACAAAAACCTACAGCATTGAAAACCAGAAAGAGAACACCTTGGACAGAACCTCAACTAATCTGAAAAGAACAAACGAATTCCAAAACTGACACGCATTGCACAATGTGGTGTGAGATTTTGTTTAATAAAAAATTCCGTTTAACTGGTATAGATTTGCCAAAGCAATAGGGCCAGAAAAAAAGACTTGTATTTCAATACTGGTATAATTTTAGTATTAATAATCATACTGAATCTCCAGCGTAAGAAACGATACTAAAAGAAGGCTGAGATACAAAGTGTGTGCAACAGGATAACCTCTCCAAGTTACTGCTGCAGTAGTTCCTGCTACAGGTCATTACCACTCATCATGGAGATCTGTCTTTTGTTTACTTCATCTATAAAAACACCTAGGCAAGTTTTGACAGCTGTAGCAACCAGAGCAAACACTTGTACACTGACACGTAGATGACTGACTTCAAAAACATGATGAGAGATCATGGAACTTGTCATCTTTAGCTACTTAAAGCAACCTTGCCCACCGATTCCCTTCTGTGGAAGAAGGATTCTTCTTTCTCTCCAGGATTTCCTCTCGCTTGTGCGTTTAACTATGCATGTGAAACTCATGCTGCTCGCTAAAGCCACCAGGTGGCAGAATCACATAATACCAAAGATGCTCTCTCACCAAGTCCCCACCAAAGAGCAGCCCCAAAAGAAGCTATGCAGCCCACCGAAGACGGAAGAATAAAACCACCTGTTCAAAATGAATCTGAACACATTTATTACTCTGACGCTCTTCATAAAAAGAGGAAGAAATTATTAACCAAAGAGAAATGCACCTTTAAGAATATGATTGCTCATATATCAGAATTCTTCAAAATGCTTTCCTCACAATCCTAAAGTTCAGCTCAGGCACCATTTTATTCATTCACCATCTCCTTTCAACACCGGGTCACAACAGTCGTCACTGTCTTGTTATACAGAATGAAGAACAGGCACACCCTGGCATTTGAGTTCTCATTATTTATTAACTTGCAGGGACATCTGTGAGCTTATATGCAGAGATAAGGCACAGATTGAGCAGAAGAGATTGTTTTATACAATGTCATAAATGATGCATTGAGGCAGTGACAGGAAATGGCATTTATGTATTTGTGGTTCCTGCTCGTCTTACACAAGCTCAAACCCTTCCACAACACCATGAAATGTTGCCAAGTCTGAAAACGTGTATCAAGACCTCCAAACTATTTTAAATGCCCTTTCCCTGGAGCTTATCCTTGCATTAAAAAACCATACGTATACAAGAAAATTACTTCAGGCTTTAAAGAGATGGCACCTATGAGTTGATGTAGTGCCATTAAGATCCTTGAAACTCATCAGGACCTGTAAACTTTCCTGTAGTTAGCTGACTATTCAATTTTTAGACCCACATATTAGTATTAGAACAGATACCATTTGCCAAAATCATATTAACAGTACAAGGTGGCTATCACTCTTATTCAGCAAATGCATGGATTTGGCAAGAAATATATACAGCTCTACCTTATGGCCTAAGTTCTTGTCATTTCTTGAGTAGTTATAAATATTACCTATATGTATTATTTGTTCAAGTTCAGCCTAATCAGAACTAGATCCAGTGCTGCCGTATGTTAACCGTGCAGAATGAACAGCATACCACTATCTGCTTTTGTCCCATTCTTTCCAGTACACAATCTCTGGACAGGGAAAGTAAGCAATGCACCCTTTAAGTTCAAACAAGTTATCCAGATGCCAGCTGGATTGTTCAATGTCATATAATAACTCTTGAAAGACGGAAGGGATGTCACAAAGGATAGAATTACTAATCCCAAAAGAAAGTTACTTAGACTGCAGAACACCATGTGTACCCAGTTCTGTTAGTGTAAGTAGTAAATAATCAAGCCCTTTCCATTGAAATGACAAACCGATTTTACCACTGCCTATCCAGGGTCCTATGACTGTTTAACAGCTATCAAGAAAGTCCATAATGCTTTTACAAGCTTTTGGAACTGTCTTCACAGAAGACAGTCAGAAAAAAGAAAAATATATATATATCTGTCAGTGCCAATTCATATCACCTTTCTAAGAGAGTACAGTTTATTCTGAGAGATAATCTCAGTAAGTACTATTCTTCCATATCTGATGAACAAAAAATACTCCAGCCTCATTACAAGGAATAAAGCATGCCACCATCATTCCAAAAGTTCCTAGGAAGCATATTGAGTTCCATCATGCAGTTAATCCTCAATGTGAACTTTTCTTTGACAGTCTATTCATCTGCCAATGTTCTTCCATCTATATCCACCTACTGTGACAACACAAGCTTATACAGATCAGTGTAGCATTTTTTAAAGGGGGAAGCTCTTTGTTTATGTCATTACAGATTTCATTAAATAAAACCAAACTGTAGTGTTTCCTAAAGACACTTGTTTCAGAACACCTGAAAATCAGATGGCTTTGAAGAAAAAGAACTATTTTCTGAGACAAGACTAAATACACTCAGGTTGTCTTAGCCACCAAAGATATCTCTGGATAAATTTTCCTCTCCCTCCCCCATCTACCATAACAACAGTCCATGTTTTAGAACAGAGTCTTTAAGTACTGTCCAGTGGTCTTAGAAAGGTGAAAAATAACTGAAACACCAACAGATGCAGTGAATTAGCCATCTTTAACCTTGGAAATGAATATCCTCCTTTGGGGTTTTGGAGTATAAGAGGAGCAAAAGCAGATGTTATGAAATACAGATTAAGTTAATCTATTCATCAAGGAAGTATGAACAAAAACCTAGCCATGCTGAAGTAGATCATCTGGTATACTACTAAAGAAAACAGTTAAAATTTCTTTTTTCTTCTTAAATGATTGAATTCCACTATCAATATGAAAGGCTCCAAAAAGAAAGGATACTGCTTTGAATAACTGGTTCTCTCCAGGAAAAATGGATGAATCCATTAACTACATTTACCTTTGAAAGGATTTCTTTAAGTATTTAATGAATTCCAGAGCCTCCAAATAACATTACACTTCCCAGCTATTGCTAGGTCTCTCATCAGAATTTATGTCCACCAACAGGTATTTTATGTTAGACTAGAAAGCATTCTAGCAATTTCCAGCCCTGTTTCTACTCTTCCTTGCTGAATTCCTAGAGAAGTAGACATAAGACCAAATGAACAAAACCATCTCCACTTTCACTGACATTAAAAGGCCACTCAAATGAAGGAAAAAGATGCCTTTGTTTGCTTCTCATCTGCTCACAGGGGATGGCAACCCATTAATAAAAATAAACTATATTGGTGGTTTAGTTTGTCTTACAGGAACAGAATGAATCTGGTAAGATTTACACAAACTGGAGTGTGCTACTGCTCGTTTTGGCCCATTCTTTTTTTAAATCTCTATGAGGTATTACTGGAGTGTTAGAATAATTCCAAGAAGAATATTTCTGGCTTTCTAGAAGTTTCCTGCTTTGAATTTGTATACTTATTTTGCCTCTGAACACCAGAAGAAGGGGTATAGAAACAACACATTGTGGAAAGTCAATATAGAAAGAAAAAAAAATCCCAAATTCCTACAGTTGAACAACATTACAGAGAAGATTGCAAAAGAAAATTTTCCAATGAAACTAAGGAAGCTGACTACTGTAAAAGCAAGATTTGAAGGAGGGGGACTAGGGGGGAAAAGGAACCAAAACCAAACATGGAAATGAACAAAAAAACCCCAAACCCATTAAAACCAACAACAGTCATTAAACATTTCAACACATCAAGCAAACCCAAGCTAATTTAATCTATCAGCATAGCCAGGACCTGAAACATTTTAGGTCTGGGGGATCTGCAATCTGTTAACAATATCCACAGGTAAATTTCTTCCAAAGCTATGTAAGTGTACAATTAGGTAGGGTATTATTTTACAGGGCAATCCACTTCTTTACTACCTCAACATATTTAAGTTACAATCTACAGAACCTTTGCATTTATATGGTAGAGCCCAATAAGGCGGCTACCCAGATAGCAATTATTAAAAGTACTCTACATAATCAGAAAGCTCTTACTTGGGTTTCAGTAAGTCTAACAGCTAAATACTATACCCTCATCATAAATGCAAAAAACAAAGCAAAACTTTACAGGACTTAATAACAGATACAGCTTAAATGATCTGAGTGCCAACTATGCTCTCCAAATCCACACCATTAGAAAGAAAAAAAACAAACCCAAAAAACAAACCACAAACAAAAACCATCCAGCAAACATACAATTCATATTTACTAATGGTCTAGTACATACCCAAGTATTCCTATTTTAAAAAAAAATAAACCAAAAAACCAACAACAAAACCCAAGAAAGTTCTGCCTTATGAATTCAATCATATTCTCATTTGGTCTCATATAATGCTTACTGCAATGAGAAGAAACAAAATAAATCAAAACACCAACATCTATATAGCTGAGTATTTGTACAAATGACTCGATAGTAGGTGGGTAAAGGGGTGGAAATCACCCCTGAAGAGTCTGATTTATTAAAAAAAATTAATAAATTCAAAAAGCTAATAAGGGATTTTCATGTTTAACGTTCTGATGTCAAGGTAAACTTCCGTTTATTTCAACTTGCTCTTTCTACTAAATATTTATTCCATAGGCATTTAGAAGACATGAACAGCTATATGGCATCCTAAGGATCTATTTCCCTCCAGGAGAATGAGTTTGTTTCTACAGAACTTTCCTGGGATAATGCTCACTAGAAATTTAAACACACAAAGAATTAGGTGGAAATCATCTGGATATTAAGGAATCATTCAGAGATGGTTTGCTGGGGTTTTTTGGTGGGGTTTTTGGTTCTTTTTGTTTGGTTGGTTTTTTGGGGAGGTTTTTGCGGGTTGTTTTGTTGGGGTTTTTTAATCCTTTTAAAGCTGTGTGGAGCAAAGCACGTTTTGTGTTTTAGGGGATGAGGTTGGATGACTGGTTGGTTGTTTTTCCCCTGCCTTTAACGTTAAGGATCATGACTTGATAAAAGCTCATTTGAACCTCAGCCAAAATAGGAAGAGCCAAACAGGGGAAGGATGGGAGAATATGTCTGTGTACAAACCCAGGAAGTGTAAAATGTCTTTTATCCTTACAGTGGGGGCACATTCTTAATAAAATGAATAAGGACTACTGACAGCAGCAGAAATCTCCATGAATCTTAAGGGGCCTGCAAGCTGTCAAAGGCCTCACAGAGCTGGCGAACTATTTTCATGAAGAAACCATGTACAGAAGCCTGTAGGAGCTGGTAATGCTGTACTGAAGAACCTGACCACACTGGGGTGCTGGACCGATGAGAAGTTTTTTGTCTGGGGAGCATTTCTGAGGTGCTTACCTCCTTTGAAGTCTCTTGGCGTCAGGATGAATGCTAGCTGTCCTCGGGCTGCCATCCCTTTGAGGGGAGGGAGATACAGATGAGCCCAAAGGTTCTCTTCTAAACACAAGTCCTTACTGCAAGCTGGCCAAAAGGTCCCTGCAATCAAAGAGATCATTGTGGTTTTGCATGTGGCGCATTTATGTCCTTTAATCAAGGTTTGTCAGCCATCTAACATGTTCAACCACGAAGGAAAAAATAAATGCATCTGCTGGGTAGCCAATGCAGAACAGAGACTAAGGAAAGAGAAAAAATGTTCATTCCACTTTGGACACTATCAACTCCATGGAAAACACAGGCAGCGTGATTTTTCAGACTAAGCAGAACCACCTCAGTATACAGTATTGTATGTATGTATATATGTATAAAAAAAGCTATTTGCCTTTGGAATCATTTTGCAACACTCAAGCTCCCGCCTTCTTCAGGTCTCAAGAAAAAATAATCACATTTTCATTTCTATGTATACATAATCGCCAATGTATTCTACAATCTAATGCAGCAGTCACTCTTCTTCAGCAATTACCTCTTGCAATTACCACAGCTGTATACAAGCAATCCTCAAATGCACTCTTTTTGCCATAAGCTAGTTATAACAGAACTTGCAGAGCCATTTGCTAGGAAAAAAGCAAACAATGCAAGTTCTGTCACACTACTGATAAAGGATTCCTTCTGCAGAACACTTAGCGGACTTCTGTGTTTGAATGCCAACATGCTAGAGCCACGAGCTCCATGTTTTCCTTAGGGTGAGTCATCTCTAACAGTGTCCATATTCACAGCCTCTCTGGCACATTTCCTGGACACATGCCATTCCACCACAGAAATGAATCTTTATAGCCCAGCTGTCACACGCCTAGGCATGTCATATTAAGCACATGATTTCCTAAAGCTTCAAACTAATAAGCAGTCTTGTTTTTTAACTCTCCTAACAAAGTATAGTACAGTTGAAGTAAATAGACACTTGTTTCTTGTATAGGTTGCAAAACAAGTTTCCAGCTAGTAAACACAAGAAACTTGTATAACTGAAGAACTATACACATTTCACATCCTAAGGGAGTAACACCAAGTGTACACAAGTCCATACTCTTCCTCTTCCCCTTGCCTAGAGCCATTTTCCCTCTTCTCACTGCAACAAACAAGCAGAGGGAAAGCAAAAATAAAATCCTTGTCCCTTACGACCATTATCCTTTTAATCGTTTTTTTTTAATACCTGGTGGGGCTGATAATAGTCATTCCCCCACCTTCCCTGTCCACCTGGCAAATAATTACTTCATAATTGACTACTGAGTCATTACCTTGGGGGGGGGTAAGACAAACCAAGCAGTCCATTTAAAGAAGCACACAGAGACTAACGCGCAATTTACACAGTTCTATGACAATCCCATCATTTTGTCCATTCACCTCTTACGGAGAGTAACTAAGAAGGCAAGAAACACAAAAATGTAACCCATAAGCAAAGATCCATATGGAACTGAACTTTACTGGGATACATCAAATTGTTATTAATAAACTGTACAAAGTCCCAAAATGGGAAATTCGAAGCAAAAATAAATCAGCATTAGTTTAGAGTCCACTGCTTCCTTTACAAGATATTCGCAAGCCAATCCTTCTCCAAAACTTTTACTAATACTGAAATTGTATGTATCAGCCCAAGAACTACCCAGGATCTTCCACTCAGACTTCTGCCAAGCTCATTGCTCCAACCCTTGCAAAACACACAATTTTTCTGCAAACCTCTTATTATTTTCCACTTTTTCTCTTTACAACTCTTCTCCAACCTCTAATTACTGCTAAACCCACCTCCTATTCACATCCATCATTCCCATTCTGTCTTTCTCTGCTATATTTTTGTTTCCTTCTTACAAATTGCTGTTTCAAGGAACTGCTACAGAAAACAGAGAAGAAAGCCTCAGTACCTCCAAATGATTATTTTCATCCCAACTGTTGTGCAACAGCTAACAAATTAGGTAGTAAAATGAAAAAAATAGGTGGAAAGAACCTTAACAATTTAGTTGAAGTCACTGGCTCCTGAATAAGTAACTGTGAGGTATTAGAACTAAATACAGTCCATAAACCTATTCACCATGGAACTTTCTGTTTGAAGTTCAGTATTTTTGAGTTTCCAAATAACAGTTTCTGAAAGTTCACCATTCAACCATTTTAATATGCTTATTAACATGCTCTGTAACATGCCATAATATTCTGTTATATGTGTAAAGGGTGTGACTTTTCTGCTTTTGTACAACTATCTCCATACAGACCATGTGAAGACCTAGAATTCATTTGACCCAAAGACCCATGGCCAAAGCATACTGAAGCAAAAGCAAGCTAACCAAGCAATACCAACTACCTGATGTTCACATTAAAGATATCACACAAACATAGTAACTATGTAAGAGAATAAGGGTATGACAGAGGTATGTAAAAAGAGGTGTTTTCAACTGAAATGGCACATGTTTGAGAGGTTCATGAGAACATCAAATCAATAGACTGGCAGCCATCTGACAGTGTAGTTGGTCACACTGTAGCTGAAAAGCCTTGTTTCAGGAAGCCTATTTGGGCAACAAGATGGAGAACCAGCCCAAGAGCTACTTTAGCTAAACCTGGGCACAAATA
>NW_009942111.1:0-20399 GCF_000696875.1 Nestor notabilis | reverse complement strand
GGTTTGCAGCAGGACTGTCAGCTGATCAAAGTTTTATAAACAATAATTTGGCAGTGTGCTCCCATAAAGCTTTAGACTAGCCCAAGCCATCAGTGTACAATTCCCCCCATCCTTAACTGAAAGTCTAAATGGCCCCTGCTGCAAGCGTGAGAAGGGCTTGTGGCAAGGCAGCAGCAGAAAAACCCTTGCACCTAGACACCTAGATGCCACACCTGTACTCCCTTTGCAGATACTGCACAGGCCCGCAGCAACAAGTGTACCAGTTAACAGACAAGATACAGGACATTTGACATAAACAGTACTATGTACTGTTAAAAAGCAATGCTATGTCACCCTGATCTGAATGGCCAAACTAAATACAAGGCCTCAAGTTACAGCTAACCTAGAAGCAAGCTGTTACCAAACCCCATGGTCATTCTCTATTCCCTATCTCCCAATTCCACCATTTTTTCTTTTTTATTTTTTTTTTTTTTTTTTGCACCAGACCTAGCAATTCTGAAGCCACAGATCTGAGCTGGCTAATTCGTAAGGGTTTGGGGTTTGTTCTTTCCAAGAACCAAGTTATTTTTGGGAAGAGGCAGGAGAAGGCATCGGGGAAAACTTGTTTCCCAGGTGAACCAAGTCATTCTGCAGTCAACAGATCAAATGCAAGTAAAATAGCAGGAACGTGAAAGCAGGACAGGGAACAAGACTCTCCTGTTGCCTATCTCAGCAGCAGCTACCTGATAGATCTGCCTAAAGGCAGGTATCAAGATGTGAAATTATGCACAGAGGATTTCATACCATACCAAAGTCAGCAATCAGAGCAGTACAGAGGTAGCTTTTAAGGCCATCACAAACACAACACAGACATGTTATTTTCAAGAAATTATATTTCACATTGAGCTTTCTAAACTTTGACTTAAAGCAACATCAGAGTAACATGACACAGTTACGGACTTAAATATCAGGTAATACAAAATACAGTTATTACAAACTCTGTTTTCTCTGAGATATACTAGTGAGGCTTCCCAACCTTGATACACTAAGAATTATTTAAGATTATTAAGATACACTAAGAATTATTTAGCCATAAAAGACTAACAGTGCAGAACTGATTACACTGATGAACAGAAAAAAAAATAAATCTTGAGATCACCACTGCTTACAAGGTAGATTTTTCCACAGATTTAGAAAAATAGGACTATATGATGTAGATTCCAAAAACTGGTAATAATCCCTTGGACTGCTAAAGGTAAGTAGTGGAATAAGAAGGTTCTAAAAACTACAATTTGGACAATATCTTTGAATAAAGACACTGCAAACAAGGGACTATCGTCATCAACAGCACTGCAAATGACCTTGGGCAAGCATCCTGATTTCAGCTGGGACAGAGTTAATTTTCTTCCTAGTAGCTGGTACAGTGCTGTGTTTTGGATTTAGTCTGAGAACAATGCTCATTACACACCAGTGTTTTAGTTGTTGCTCAGTAGCACTTACTCTGATCAAGGACTTTTCAGTCTCATGCTCTGCCACTGAGGATGAGCAAAAGAAGCCAGGAGGAAGCAGAGACAGGACACCTGACCCAAACTGGCCAAAGGGGTATTCCATACCACAGCACATCATGCTCAGTACAGAAACTGGGGGGAGTTGGCCAGGAGGCACCG
Source organism: Nestor notabilis (assembly GCF_000696875.1). Lineage (NCBI taxonomy): Eukaryota > Metazoa > Chordata > Aves > Psittaciformes > Psittacidae > Nestor > Nestor notabilis. Next base: position 18,753 of record NW_009942111.1, on the reverse strand, counting down.
ATCGGTACTCGGGTCAGGCTGGGTATCAGTCGGCAGGTGGTGAGCAATGGTATTGTGCATCACTGTTGTTTGTTAGGTTTGGGATTTATTTTTTTTTATCTCTCTCTCTTTGTTATTTCCCTTTTCATTATTATTAGTAGTAGTATTTTGTATGTTATTCTAATTATTAAACTATTCTTACCTCAAACCATGGGTTTTACTTTTTCTCCAAGTCTCCTCCCCGTCCCACTTGCAGAGAAGAGAGGAGGGAGGACACAGCTGCATGGTACTTAGTTGCCAGCTGCGGTTAAACTATGACAGAAAGGTCAAAAGTAGTAAAAACTATGGGCAACAAAGGTTTGGAGCTGCAAAGTAGCCATTTCTGAAATACAAAGGGACCAAACTATTTCAAATGTGAAATCAGGGCCCCACAGCAAAACCACCTGGGCTAGAGATGGACAGAGTTCATGGGTTCTTTCACGCCCTTCTGCCTTTGTCTTATTCATGGCCTTTAGGGCCTGTATCAGTGGAAGCTTTCAACTGGTTCTTTAAATCAGTAGACCAACTAGATCTGAAAGTCTACCAGAACCATTACAGAAACTCTCTTGCTACCTCTTTGAAGTCTGTCCAGCCAGAAGTCAGTTTCACATTGACTATGGACAAACGAAGGTAACACCTGTTCAACTCTTCTGAAGAATATAGTCCTGTCTGATGAGAACAGAGAAGGTTGCCAGGGGCTTCAGAAGAAAAGTAAGCATACCACAACAGGGACTGCCTCACAGGAAGCTGTGCGTCATTTTGTTCCCAACACCATCACAGTAAGAGAAAATTTGCAGTCCAAGTTCCCCTCTTGTTTCAGATGCAGGAAATCCTACGGGCTAAGACAACTCCATCTGGCCTTGGTCAAGAGAACAGAGAAGGCATGCCATTATCTCAGCCCTTACAAAATGCAACGATGACAACAATTGTAGTAGGCAAAATGAGACAGAGTTACAGTTATTTTTCAGTTAGGTGTACCCAACCCCCATTCAAAGTTCAGTGACTGTGGTTTGTGAAAATCAAGTGTGAAAGGGCACTAGCTGCTGCTGTGGGGCTGGGCACACAACACAGATGATTTAACATCAAGAAACTACTGACACACTTCACTTCTCCCTGTGCTGTGAATCCATGCTGTTGCAGTTAAGCAGTAAAATCTCTGCTCTGCTCTCCCACCCTGACAAGTATAACGTAACCTGCCACAGGCTTCCTGCTATATCAAATGACAACAGAATGCACCAAGTCCATTAACTTCTGGCTGACCCACAGCATACATTTAAGGTCACACCAGCTCAGAGATGCTCATAAACGTTAAAGAAAAATGGTTAAACCCGTAAAGCAAAAGAACATTGACTTAAAACTTATTGAAGTCACATATAAATACCCACATTCAAAGTTGTATTATCTAGATTGCTGTGGCAAGAATACTCAACATATCCACATTTAAGTCCTTGAGTCCTAAAGTGCACAAGCTTCTTTAAATTCAGCAAGTACTGATTTTAAGAAAAGTAACTGCAAGTGACATAAAATCCACTTCATATAAACTTTTCCAATATTTAAGATATCTTCCCTTTAAAAAAGCATATGTGATTACCAGATGAAATTTGCTCAGCTTGACCACTTAGCAGTTAGGTCTTGTCCTATTTTGGCATAACAGATTACAAAGCACTAAACTATCAGCACTTAAACATGGGAAAGCTTTCATAGATACAGAAAGTCACTTCCACACCTTCGCTGAGGTAAACAAAATCAAGCCTGAACTTCAGCCTTTCTCTGGAATACAGGTTTTCCAAACCTCAAACTGTTCCTGAAGCTCTTCACTGAATACCTTAAAGTTTTTCAGCCACGCTGTGAACTGGCTGTATTATTCCAAGAACAGCTTCACTGATGCCATGTACACCAAGGCCTCATTACTTAAAAAAACCCTATAGATTACTTCCAGAATCACTGCTTTTCAAAAACAGATCTTTATTTCTAGACTTCATTTGCCTGAACTCTTTGTTCTACAGGCTCAGTTAATTAAGCTTCACAGACGTGGCATGTTTCTTTTCATGAGGGTATGTTGTATCATTCATAAAATTCAACCAGAAGCTATTTTCTGGGGGTTTTGCAGTCTATATACCAGCTTGTCTTTCAGCAGTATGCATGTTATGTCCAAGGCATTAAATAAAACCACATACAGGCATAAAGACTAAAGTGAAAATTATAGCAGCTATTCTTTATGAACCTTACTACCATCAGTTCTTCTTAAGTTTGTTGGGGTTGGGTTTTTTTGTTGGTTTTCTTTTTGTTGTTTAGGGTTTTTTTGGGGGGCAGGGGGGAGTTGTTTTGGGGGTTTGTGGGGTTTTTGGGTTTGGGGTTTTTTTTTCTTTTTTGTTGTTGTTGGTTGGTTTTTTGTTTGGTTTTGGTTTTTGTTTTTAAGAACTCTTAAAACACTTCTATAGAATGGAAAGTCGTTTGGGTAAAAAGGGGGGGAAATAAACCAGATGTCTGATTCTCATTGGGTCAAGAACTTTAAACAGTTCAAAACAGGGTATCTCAAAAGCTACGAAGCGTGCTAGAAAAACACATCTGAAGGATGAAGAAACATGAGCTTAGAGACAGTAATATTTTTTTAAAACACATACTACAAGACTAGCTCAATACCAGTTCAATACAATAAAACTTGTACCTACTTATATCGGATGTTGAAACTACTTAGTGATCATTTGCTCTGCCATTATATTTATACGTATAGAAGTCTAAGGGAATTTTAAGACCTTTTAAATGTATGCATACATTAAAAAACACATTCATCTCAGCTTTTGTCCATATACCTCAGCTTTGACATACATGTACACCTATGCAAAAAAGCCAAGATCCTTTATTCTTCGTATGTATGTCATAAGTATACATAAAAAAGCCAAAAAATTTATTCTTCAACCATTGAAAGACAAATTAATTTCCTCATACATTTCTAAACAGTAATAAAAGATCAAAGAAATGAAAATGTTATGAAGTTATAATAAAGCAGTAATTAAACTTATTAACAAAACTGAAAAAAAGTTCTCAAAGAGGCATCTGAATCATGGAAACAAAACAGACTCCAAACAACTTGACCTAAAAAGAACAAGAAAAACAACTTCAGGGCTAAATCTAATGAAACTCTTGAAAAATTGGTAAAGTGGAAAAAGATCCAAAAAGAAGAGCCACAGGCTCCCAGACAGAAAAGCTGTTGGAATAAGTAGCATAACAATATTTTCAAAGAGTTATAATATGGCAAAACTCAGAAGAGACAGAAAGACTTCAGTAATTTTATAATTTAAAAAAATAAAATAAACCTAAGAAGAAACACAAAGAATCTCTATTCTATTATAAAAGAGGCAGTGGATGCTGTTACCTAAAAATCTAAAGAAGTAAACAGACCCAGAGAAGTTTCATTCATGAACTTTGTAAGGATCTAAAAAGAGCTCTAATTTGTCTATCCATGGACCATCAGATCACAGATGGAACAAATAAACCTTTCATTTGGAAGACAGGAAGGATAAGATGATTCCCAGAGCACAGAGATATAACAGAGTCACTACCTATTTTGTTAAGCTTACTTCATTAATGAACACTGATATAGGTTTTCAACACACCATCGCAGATAAGGAAGAGCAATTCCTCTAGATACGCACCCATACAAACCATGTCACTGCAATATGCTTTAAGGGCAAGAATCTAGCTAGTTACTATCTCCTACAGTATACAAAAGTCCTTCAGCCCAATAGAATGGGAACATGAGAATGTCATGTTTAAAAATGTGGTTTTAGAAAGGAGTATTTGCATTTCTGTTTTATATAGTTACTTGGGTTTCCGACAAAAACATGTTCCATAAATTGATTTATATTCAGGATGACAACCTAAACTGCCTAAACTGGCACCCACTTCACTACTGCTTATTGCTTTATTTGAATGAGCTCTGACCACAGCAATTGCCCACAAATCTCCAACTAAAGATATAGAGAACAAAGTCCAAAGGGAATGGAAAGCTTGCTTTATGTGAGCAATAACCTAGTTTTTATTAAAGACATACTGTGTCAAAGCAGTAATACCTCACATGAATAGATATGGCTTAGTCTCTGGATATTAAAAAAAAAAATGATATAAAGCAAACATTTCCGAAAGAATTAAGTTAGGATACACAAAAAATTTTACAGTAAAAGAATTTAACTAGGGTTTTGGGTATAGCACCCTAATTTTTAGCTACTTTTTAGAGTATTTCTTTTTTAAATGTAAATTTCTAGGATAAAGTAACTGCCATTAACCCATTAAATGATAATGCTCATTTCAAGTTGTACTTCCATTAGTATCATGCAGTAGACACCAAGAGCTTGACAAGCTATTCTCATGAACATCACCTGAAGACAGTGAGAGGCCTCAGGCAAGTACAGCAGTATTATATAAGCCTTCTAAAATTTCCAGCAACAGGTCCCTTAACACACTGGCATGTATAATCATGTAGCTCAATTGAAGCAGGTGTGGAATAACAGAGAATGAAGAACAATACAAGGATTTATCAGAGACAGGTGATTCAGGTGTGGGGTTTTTTTTTAAAAAAAAAAAAAAAAAAAAAAAAGGAAAACAAAATAAAAAAACACCAGCCAAAGAAACAATGACAAAACATTCTGGCTACCTACAGAATCTTTAAAGATATAAATGTCTTCTTGGTAATGTCTATTAACCATCTTTGCTGAAAATACAGAATGCCTCTTAAAACCTGGCAATTATTCTAGAGGATATCAGAGCAAGTATTCTGCAATTTTATGAACTTGTTCTCAAAAGGGACATGAAATATTAATCATCAGGTCTGCAGTATCCCAAATGAGAGATTTTTCTTTTCCAGCATCTTGAAACTTGTTATAACAAAATAAATACCAAAAACTTCTCATAAAAGATACTCCTACTATGAGTCTATGATACTTCACAACTGACATGGGAATACATAGGAAAAAAGTTATTACGTAGTAAAAGACACCTCTTCAGCACACAAAAGGATATGCAGTAAACCTAGAGAAATAAAGACTGATCTAAAGCCAGAAAGAAAAAAAAAACGAGAGCAATTGAAATTGTTACTGGAATTGCTATTTCTCTGCCAAAAATAAGGTAGAGAAAATCAATATGACAGTTCTCTATAATCAGTACCTCTTTCTATCTAAGATCCACCAGACACATGGACAGCACACATCACATTGCACAGGCTTTAGTGACTGATCATCACCACAGTGGCTGGCAATATAACCTAAGATCCTATAATTTTCTCCCTTGCTTATTTCAAAGAAGTTCATTGTGTGAAGAAATATGAGTATCATTCCTGTAATTAGTGCTGAACTGTCCAATTACGGAAGAAATAATGTCTCCTAATCTCTCAAGATGTGGTAAATTAATGTATTGAACATTCTTGGTGATAGATTATCACCCTGTTAGAAAGAGAGTTAAAAGACAGTCAGACCCTTAGAAGCCCTTAGACCCTTATGGCAGTCCTGGCTTGCAAATACAACAAAGATATGCAGCAAATAAACCTAGATTCCTACCCAAGAATATTAATCAAATAAACATTAATATGGTCCTTTTTAAGTGTGTGTGTGTGTGCATATATATATATATATATATATGTATATGTATATGATGACACACAATTACTATGCAATAACAAGAGACCTGCAAAATGCTTCCTTGGCAAAGATTCTGTCACTTCAGCATCACCTAATAACCACCACATATTAATTTTTAACAGCATAAAGAAATGAGTTTTTTGTTTTAAGTCCAAAAGTGCTGTAGTACAAAGTGTCTTGCAAAACAATATATATTCACAAAGAACGGAAGCAATGAGTAAAAATGAGTAGCTGTGCATTCTGCTAGCTATCAAAAGAGCTATACTTTTCTCCAAAAGTAAGTCCTACACAGACATTGTTAGTGCAGTACCTTAGAAAATTGACACAGGTTGGAAAATTCACAGGCACTTGACTGAAGGGATGCGGAAGGTACAAGTATTTTCAGAGGGTCCTCCTCACAGCAATAAGCATGAATATCACTATGACACTTCCATCCAGCCAAACCCATTCAGGCCACCAAGTCCTACAGTCACCTCTCTCCTTCAATTAGGAAAAGCAACAGTTGCTATACTAACTTCACAACTTGTTCATATTCACTCTGTTCAGATTTGGACACTGGATTCTCTTTTTCAACCATATTATCATAGAACGGTTCTGGTAAGGACCTTAAGATCATCTAGTTCCAACCCCCCTGCCATGAGCAAGGACACCTTGCACTAGACCATGACACCCAAGGCTCTGTCCAGCCTAGCCTTGAGCACTGCCAGAGATGGAGCATTCACAGTTTCCTTGAGCAACCCATTCCAGTGCCTCACCACCCTCACTGTAAAGAACTTCCTTATATCTAACCTGAACTTTCCCTGCCTAAGTGTAAACCTTATTCTACGATTCTAAGATTGTATTACTATTATACATTTTAAAAACAATTAAGTGGCCTTCCTATTAAACTTCTATTTTTCTTGTGTTCTATTTCACTTATCCTACAGGTTCTTACTGTTCCCCCTCTAAAAGGAACAGATTTGAAGCAGAGAGACAGTCCAGGAAAGAAATACCACTTTTGCTTTTTGACATATTTAACTAACAAACCTAGACTGAGAAATTTCAAAGGTAGTAATAAAAGCCATGATGAAAAATTTATCCGATTTACTGTGCTCAATTACGTGCCTCCTGATGCTTCTGAGATATAGGCTATGTAAGTCCAGTACTGATAACAGGTTATCGGGTCTGAAGCCATTCACAAAACCTTCAGAGACAAAATGGTTTGGAGCACAACAAAGAAAAGAAAACCTGTACATCCCTTCAGTAATACACATCCTGGATTCAGGAAAAAAAAAAAAAAAAAAAAAAATCCTTTTTAACTTGGAAACTAACTGGCTATCTCAGAAATCCAGTTGGGAATTGGCAATGGGGACCCTTTCAAAACCTTCATTTTTTTGCTGATAAATAAAATACTTCTGTAAAAGCAGACTGAAAGTTTAAGTATTTTCAGCCTACTTGTAACTTCAAACCCTATCATGAGAACAATCTCTTATCTAGATTGCCATCTCACTGTCGTAACAGAAAGAGCTATCCAGATGGGGACAAAGTCTGACTAAAGAAATAAAGTAGTACCAAAAGCTTCCAGATATTTTCAATACCTTCTAGACAAAATAAATCACTATATCCATCCAATTAACCACAAAAAAAAAACCAAAAACAAAACCAAAACAACCCACCCACACTACCTATCTATCTAGTACACTTAAAAATGAGCCCTGATAATTAATATGGCAGGGGGAGGGAAGGGAAACAGATTCAGAAGGCACTTAATGGAAACTCCTTCTCTTAGCTTCACTTGTGGCTAATGTGCTGTTTGCAAATGTGCAAATAAATTAACCTTTAGATTTTAATTTTTATATCACTCGGATCAAGGCTTGGTTCAGCCTCTTTTGAAAAGCAACCTAAGCTTTGCTACTGATCAAGCCTTGACAAAAAATTTCAAGATGCACAAAACAACTGATACTACATTGTTTTTCAGGTTTTGACAGTTCAAATGCAGACTTAGGTTATGTTTTCTGAATTTAAACAATAGTTAGAGTAACATTCTCCTAATAGTAACCTAATATTAAGAGAATCTAAACAGATTACTCTAGAGCTTAGCAAACTGATATTATTTCTTTTTGTGCAGCAAAGGACACAGGCCTTTTTTTTTTCCTATTAAGTTCTGTCACATACTTCACAAAATACAGTAACTCATTCTTTCTGTAAAATTGGAAGGACAAAAGTATGTTTTTCTTCAACTGAGGTCTGACTGAAACCTTGCCAATGAAAACAGGCATGACTGGATAACTTGGGAAATAATTACTTATCAAATCAAATCACCATCATCTGTAGGCATCTTACCTTTAAATAGGATCCGTAATATTTAGTTACATATGGACTGTCACACTGACTCAGCACTGTGATTTCTTGTTGGATGTCTTCTATTTCATCTTCTGCCTCTTCTAGGTCAATAATTTTTATAGCAACCACTTTCTGAGTCCGATTGTCAATTCCTTTAAAAACTTCACCAAAAGAGCCCTTACCAATTTTCTCCAGTTTTGTAAACAATTCTTCTGGATCTGCCTTCAGAGTCTGTTAAAAGTAAAAGAAAAGTTACTCAGTATTTGCAACATTAAAACAAAATGTCATTTTTTAAAGGCAACAAATACTTCAGATTCTACATATTCCTATTTATTCATCCGTTCTTTTTCTATCTCCATAATTAATGTTTTCTTCCTACATCCCTTGTATCTACCCTTATATTCCCTGTATATATAGCACAAACTTAACACCACCCTCCTGACAGGGTTTTATCTGGCATCAGAGAGTGCTGTTACCTCAATTTCTTTTTCTTTGCCAATAAACTGTGCCCAGGCACCAAGAATGAAAGATCCTTAAAAAAGATTTGGTTTCTATTAACGCCAAAATATATCAAATACCACTACCAACAAAAGGAAACTTTTTGTCTACCCTCTTCTCTTGAAATTACCTCTTCCCCAGAACCCAGGGTCCTACTCTCTTGAATTTTTCACATCTCAGCCTCTTAAGGATTTTGCTCCCACTCGTTGTCAGTGCACAGACTACCATTTTCTTTGTTTGATGTGTCAAGCAAACCTCTGTGATTTTCTTCTACTAAGGATCATGTGCATGACCTGCCACGCTGCTTCTTTATCCCTGACCCCAAGGTTTTCTCACTCAGGATTTCTTTTTTTCTTCTTCTCTCAGTTGAGTAAACTCATTCAGTCCAAAAACATCCGGTTTCCTGCTATCTTGATTTGAACAGTCACTGAAAACTAGGAGCACTCACCTAAACACGCAACTCTATGACCTAGGTGGATCACTTTGCTGTATTTGCTTATTTTTCACAGTCAAGTTCTCGGTTAGCTACTGCTGCTCTTAGACTTCTCACTTTCAGCACATGGAAGGTAAGCTCTGTTGTGTACCTTCTTAATCTAACAGGAAGGAGCCATTATAGCTAACAGAAATATACACAAATTACAATTAAACTGGAAGAGTCATAGGTAGGAATAGTCATGAAATGAAGAAAAACAGGACAGGATTACTTCAAATCTTTCCCTTAAGAAAGAAAACAAACCCTTCAAAAGACTTGTCATTGTTCTTAAAAGGATAAGGTTCATGCTAAGTGAAAATACATGGTTGATACAGAAAAAGGATCATGCAAGGCTCATGCCTAAATAAGCATAAAACCACACAGTTTATATTTAGCCAAACCTTGTAGAACATGAAGAGGGGAATGAAAATTTCTAAGTTACCATTGGCAAGCATTGAGCCAACATTTTCTCTTCAACAATTCAATTTAGCTTATACAGCATCTCCCACCTATACTTCTAATTCTGCTCTCGCATCTCAAATGCTACCTAATTAACCCATGCAGCTCCGAGAAGAAGATAGTCTAGAAGATATTTTAGTTTGACTGGAGGTATTTGAATTTCACAGCTGAATTAGGAGTTCTGAGAGAGATAAACCTACTCAATTCTTCGGGCAGTGTGTTTGTGGAGTAGTTTGGATTCTATCATCATATGGGGCAAATTTTGAGTACACTACTGCTTCTAATACTTTCAAGTGAGCTATTAGACACAGTCTTCAGATAAACATCCCAGGAATTGATCACTGGCAAGATCAGTCCAAAGACAAAACACTCTTCTAAGTATAACACAAGACTTCACCAGTCCCAAGAAGTTCCCCAATTTACATTCATCTATCTATCCAAAGTCAGTTTCAGGAAACAAACAAAAGGACATGGGGTTTTATCACTCTTAAATTCACCATTAAAAGGAACGCAGCAAGAGATCTAAGTTCCTTCCACCAAAAGAAGCTTTTAATTTCAATGTAATAAGAATTCCATACTATTACATACTATTAAATATTACATACATAATATACCAAAATATCTCCCATTTGGAAACCAGACCAGAGCACTTCGTGTTTTCCAACAAGTGTAGCTATCCTTTAGCCACAGAGTAGCCTTTACCAATGCTTCCAGTGACAACATTTATAAGAAATAACAAAACTAGGAACCAAATCGTGCTGTAGTGGTTCTCCTCATGCCCCACAGAATGTTCTTTGGTCAGTCTTTAAAACAGCCTTCTCTGAGAATTCTTCATGAATAAAAATAACCTTAACACTTGCATCAGGTATTTTTCTTGCAGAAGACAATTATCAGTCTATGCTTTCATACCTACTGTGTTAACAGTTTGAGATAACATGCTGTAGAGCTGTGCATGCCTAATCCATCCACACAAACCTTCTAGTTCCGTTCACTAACCACAGGAATCTACCCATTACATCATTACAAAAGCATCTGGGTAAATCACAAACCAATCCCAGTCACAGTGGCCTAAAAAAATTCCATATTTCACCTCCAAAGACACAGTCACAGTGTACTTCAGTTGTTCATATGGAGAAAGACACAGGGGCTATTTGCCAGCAGCTCTTTGAGATCTGCTGGCCATATGTATTCACCCCCTATTGTCTCTCTTCCCCTCAAACCTCTATTACGATTGTATATTAAAGCCAACTACTTCATGGCACCACAGTCTTCTGAGACTTTCAGAATTCTTCAGCTCCATTTTTACAGTGTCAGGTTCTTGGGATTCTCATATTATAAAACAACGCAAAAGAACATTTTACCAGTCATTTTGTGTTAATAATTCCAGAAAAGCAGGAAGAGAATGGTCCCTGGAAGTCCTCAGAAGCAGGGAAGAATTGTTCCTCTTTGATTTTTTTCACAATCAAAATTTTGCAGCCATTTTGAAATGTTAATTGTTCAATAATAGCTGGAATTAATATAATTAAAATTATTACCAATAGTTCCTTCTCAAAATTCCTTGTGAAATTACTTATTATATAAAAAAACCCAAAACACTCCTTTTCCTTCCCAAATCAGAACTTTTGTAAATTAGTTTCTTAGTTTTAAAATTTAAAAGCTAGCATTCCTGACTTTTGTTCTGTGCAAAAGGAGGCAGTAGCTGTTTAACCAAAAAAACCCTCTTTTGCTCTGTAAAAAGTCTGAATTTTCTTCTCAGGTGACCACGTGTTTGAAGTGAGAACCTTAAACTACTGGCAACCTTTGTTTATTGACAACTACCAGTTGTCAATAATTTTAATTACCTGCTATATTTCAAAAATAGAGAGATTAGGCCTCCAGATACATAATGAACTGCTTGAATTTGAAAACACACAAGTGGCCAATTCCTATTCATTTTTCCAAGATCACATCTGGAAAGGATTCTCCCCAAATTTATTTTTGTTTCTTTTTGTAAATACTTCCAATGGAGCCAAAATAAACAAATAGCTTTATAAATAACCTCTGTATATGACTGAACAGAGAAAATGTCTTCCAGAGATTGTGTCACTACAGTTTTGCTGGCTCTACTCTTTGCAAGCTTTTACACTTAGCATACAGCTTTTTCCTACTAATATTAAAATAAAGGGAACCAATAAAAAAGCCTTCATGTAACTGGGCACACCAAACATTGCTAGAAACCACAGAATAGAACAGCAATATCTGCTGCAAAAGGAGAAAGTTAATCACCTGGTTTGATAGGGATCTAGATCTCTACCACTCAAACATTTCCTTCAAAGTTTGTCACAGAGTATATATTGTGTCAAATAAAAAACAAATTCTGGAACACTCAGATGTAATGATTACAGAACTTTCCACTTCCATAACCACTTGAATTAGCTTGGGTTTTGTTTTGAACAGTTTTTCACATTTCTGAACACCAACCACAACCATCCTGTCTCAGTCTCCAGCTTGTCTAGCCATGCAGACCAAAGTCCTTTCTTTTCACCAAAAGCTGGAGCTACCATTCAGCCAATAACTTGGGTAATTTCTCTGTACTCATTCCACACTGGATTCATTAGTTTTGACCTTAATCAGCCAGAAACAACATTCTGCACTTAAAATTCGCTCTTCTCAGTATCTAACATCACTGTCGCCCACGTCTAAGAATAAAGATAGTCCGATACATTCTCAGATTCTATTTATTCTATTTAGCCTCATGGCTCAAACTCAGCTGTGACCAACTAAACCCACTCACCTCTTCCTAAGCCTCTGCATTTCCAACTAATGAGCTCCCAGTCTACTGCAAATGTTCTTTGAAATAAATCATACTTATGACACCTCGCACTTCATGCTATTTTGGTGAGTAATTCAAATCCTCAAGGTTGTGTAGTTCTTCAGTAACAGCCTCTAAAGTCTAACAGATGCCTTTGAATTTTGTACAATCAGCACATTTTAGCATAAAAAGGGCAAGGCATGCTGATAAGGTCACTTCTCAGTCACCAACTGTCAAGAACGATCCTGGAGAAACCAGCAGTATCATCCACTCTGGTACCACATCTCTAGTACTCTCCTCATAGCCAGGACTATGCAGGTCTTACAATGTATTTATTTTTACAAATCTCCAATTCTCATCTGCACTAACTGCTTCTACAGCTCAACAGAAAGTGCTACTGAAATTCAAACTACTTAGATCAAACTTTATCCATAACCATTCTGACCTAAGATACAGCTTTAACTGAGTCTTTTTCTGCATCTCATGCCAGTTCTTATTTCTAATCTCTTTTTATGAAGGGTTATTCATCCAGGTACTGTAGGAAATGGTTAAATTCCTATTTTTCTCTTAACTTACAAGAATTACAAGTCATACCCATATTCAAGTTCTAAAGCTTATGTGGACAACTGATTTTACTTGCAGATCTCTAATTTCCCTATGCCTGCTCTTTGGAAATAGACCATCCAAAGGCTATTCAACTCACCACAGACAAGTACTAAGGAGCTTTAATTTTTACTCTTCCCCCTACAAGAGACAGCAAAGGAGATAAAGTGTAAATCTGTACCGTAAAAAAAAAAAAAAAAAAAAACCAAAACCCCAAACCACAACTAAAAAAAAAGCATCTCCACAAGACACCTGTATAAGATGGTTTCACATCAGGAAAAACTACTTCCAGGAACAAGAAGCTTTAGATTTTGCTACCCAGCATCTCACCTTTCTGCAAAGTGTCCAAGTTTTTGCTTTCAGCAACACATACACACCATATATGAATAACTGATATAATACACAAGATCATTTCCTGCAATTGGTGGGAAACTAAAATAAAACGGAGGCAGTAAGCAGAAAATAAATCACTCAATTTTACTGCATTGTATCAAGTCTTACTTGTATATATAAAAGCAGCTAAATATTAAAGTATTTGAATTTATAGTCTAGGACTTCTCTAAACAAAAACAAAGCAATGAAACAAATTTTTTTTAAGAAGCCTTAAAATTTGAAGCAAAGGGAGCTATCTCTTAGTTTTATCTACTGATAATAAAGGAAAAATAGTTGAAGTAGGATAAACACTTAAAATTATCATGAACAGCAACAACTGATTTTTTTCTTTTTCGAAGACTAGTCAGCAAAACATAATGAAAGGTACAAAAGCTAGAATGAAAGTGTTCATCTGCACTAACTAGGTGTAAAACTAAGATCCAGATGTTTAACTGAGAATTGTACATGAGAAAAAAACCCACATATGGTTGTTCTTTTATTATTCAAATATACACATATTTCCATATTTCTCATTTTCCATCCCCAGTAAATAGACACACTACCATAAGGAAATTACAGAATCATAGAATGGTCTGGGTTGGAAAGGACCTTAAGATCATCTAGTTCCAAACCCCCTGCCATAAGCAGGGACACCTTCCACTAGACCATGTTGCCCAAGGTTCTGTCCAGCCTGGCCTTGAACACTGCCAGGGATAGAGCATTCAGAGTTTCCTTGGGCAACCAATTCCAGTGCCTCACCACCCTTACAGTAAAAAACATTTATATCTAACCTGAACTTCCTCTGTGTCAGAAAGAATAAATTCCAATTAAATATGATGAATTTCTGAAGTTTCTCAAGCTCTTTTTAATAAAGCATCACTAAAAACTGTCATAACCTGTAACTGACTTCCTCTCTCCCATCCGTTACACTTTTAAAATGTAAATGATAGAACTGCAAAATCTCTCCATGCCTTGAGCACACAATGAAAACAACAAACATCAGACATAGCATAGCAGTGAAACCCAAAGTGGTTTTAGACACCAAGAGAAAGACAACTAAAGAAGAGCGTGTCCCCCCCCCCCAAAAAAAAAACAAAACCCACAAGCATTTTAAATGTCTCTCACTTGTTTCCACTTGCTAAAAAGTTCAAACATGGTAAAAATTATTCTTAATTATCTAAGCTACTGATAAAAAAAAACCCAGAAAGTAGTGGCTCTTTGTGAAAATTCCCACCATTCTGGCAAGTGGCTGAATCAATAAGGCTGACAGAGGCAATTAGAAATTTATGTTGCATTAATACTAACTGAGCAAAAGAAGAAATGTATGAGTTTTAGGATCTACAGCAATCTAATAATGAGATGAGTCTCTTCTTTCACTCATTCTATCATCTGACAAGAAAATTGAAATGTATGTCTCTCAAGAAGCTGCTGAAGAGTGCAACTACAAATAGAATAGGGAAGCAAAAGTATTTCCAAAATTTCCCTGTTTCATGCCTCACTTTCTATAGTTGCACTGCAAAAGGCTCTTAGTTCTATACTAAGGTAGAATCAACACATGGAAGAGTTTGATGCTTGTGCAACATTAATGTTTATCACTTTCAGGTCTGTTCTTGTCTACTAGGAAGGAACAATTCCATGCATAGATATATCTAACAACAGAGCATTTACTGGCTTATGAAATCAATTACACTAAAAAAGACCGTCTATTCAATACAACTCTTCAAAAGTAAACTACATTGATCTGATTTGGGAACTATACATCCTGAACACATCCAGGAGTTTGGTTTCGGGTAATACACTAAAGCTTAAAACAAGCCTGGGAAAACAATCAAATAGATTTTTCGTATCAACTAACTTGTGAATGCCATCATCACCTTGTATTGATCATAGCTCAAGACTCACATAGGCACATAACCCAAACACATCGGATAGAATGTGTTAGCAACTTTGTCAACATGAAGTTGCTATATTCACAGTCAAGCTTCTCTGAACCAAAAAGCTTAAAGATGATGGAATTTTAAAAGCACCTTAGGAATTTTATGAAGCTGATATATGGACACACCTAAAAATACAAATAAAGCGCCTCAGAAAATAATTATTCTGGGAGGTGAAAAAGAAAAAAAAAAAAAGGTTCAGGGCTTCAGGGCATTTGGGGGAGGATGGGTTTGGTGTTTTCAATTATTCCCTACCCCCTTTAGGAGATTGAAACAGGGAAAAAGGTGACAATAATTATTTCTAACCATTATGCCATATGTTCATTATGCCACAGAAGCGTATCTGAAACTCTTATTTACCTGAAATTTTTAATTACTTTTACTGTGGAAGCATCTGGAATTACAACTAGAAGCCATACTTAGATCCATTTTACACTGTAACATTCACTGTACCATCTGAACACAGCAAACTCCAAAGAGGTAAACCACCTGTGGGCTTTTCTTACTCCACTAGGATGTGAAGCTGATGGAGCCATTTATCTTTCCTCAAGAGCAGTTTAACATATTCTTATTGTTTACCATTATGTCTTTCCATAATATAGGGCTTATTTTAATGTAGGTTAATAAAAACTGTTCCATACAGTTATTTCACACAATTAGAAGTACACAGAAAAGCTAAGGTAAAAAAAAAAAAAAAAAATACCCACCACCAAAAAAAAAAAACAAAAAAAAAAAAACCAACCTAACTTGTTTCCTGGTTCTCCAACTTCAGAAACAATGAAAAATACAAGCAAATCAGCTGCAGCTTAACCCCAAAACGTTTAAAGTGGGGAAAGAGAGGAGAAAGACATTTAATCACTATTCATTTAGCATTTTATTGTTAAAAATTACCTTAAAACTGGCTGCTACCACGTGTCCAACAGCTTGATGTACTGCAGCACTGTGTTCTGCAGCTTCATCCACTACAATTTTCTCTGCCAGCCTACGTTTCCTGAGCTTTTTGGTCCAACACACTCCTAATACGCTTCAAAATACATTACAGTTCACCGAGCACACTTACTATAAATGTATAAACACAGTACTTTATTATTTAAAGTATAGCTTCCATAAAGAAGCTATAGAAGCTTATCACAGCCTTGGAATGCAGGCCAGTCTGAAAATCAAGGTCATACACCCTTATTGCGAGCCAGCCTTGCAGAAATCTCACACATTACAGACAAACAAGCATTCTCCCCAGGCCACTTCTATAAAGCATATATAAGGAAGACAACATAATCTCAGTTTAATAATGATGCACCTTCATGGGCACACACTCAAATGCGTATCTAAAGACCTTAAAACCAAGGACAGCATAATCTTTGGGTCCAAACTTATTTGCACGCATAGAAATTTAGGTCAAAATCCAGCTCGGTTTTATTCAGGTTACAACATGCCCATTTCGCAGCAGACAGCAAATCTCAGGTTTTGACAACCTTCCAGCACCATCCTACATTTCCTCCACAGTTTTTCATTCCTTTGGCTCACTTTCTACCCACTCACTTTTTATGCATCACTCTTCAAACATTGATCAGAGATCTTGTTCAGAGAGAAATACATTAATCCTTCATTCCTCTGTTCTATTTATACAGTACTTGGCTTACAGCATTAATAAAGCATTGTCCCTGCATGTGATTCTTGGGGGTCAAGAAGTTACTGTTGTTCACAGCTAGGGTACTGACTGCTCTCTTGTATAAGCAAAGAACGTAGAAGAAAGCTGCATAACTTGTCACTGATACTGCTTACACCATTTGTTGCAGAAGCTGGTAGATGGGGAGGAGGGATCACACCACAGATTAAAAAAAGACAGTCCCGTGATTTAGGCAATTTAATTATAACCCTGAGAACTGAGCTCTATTCCTCTCTTTTCTACATGTAAGTCCCAAACCATTGTCCTATATAAGCAGACATCACACGTTGTATGTACCTTCGTCTTTGAAAATTTTCAGCAAGTACAAGCACAGAGAATCACGTACTGAAAACAGACCACTATAAGACTGCTGTATACTCTGACAGAATGGAAATGGATATAGACATCTTGAACTGGGTGCAGAAAATTAGCCAGTAGTACTTACATTGATGACAGACTTTATGCCTCTACCTATCAGCTAGTCTTTACTTCAGAGTTTGTTCGGATTTGTTTGTTTTTACACTGTTAAAGTTCACACTTGAGAAACTCTCATAATAATAAAAATTCGTAAGAAAAATAACACTGTCCTGAATAAAGAGATTAGAAGTAAACTCCAAAATGATGTGAACTAACAAAAAAAATTGAGTATCCACCCATTTAGTACAGCTAACAGTGTCACAACTAACTAACAAATCAAGTTCATAAAAAAAACACATGTCCTCAGAGAGATCATGCAATGACACACATAAGAAGGACATGCATATTGCTGGAATGATCTTCATCCTCTCATGTCTGAGCAGCTACAAATCTGACTTCTTAATTCTAAAATATCACAGATTCTGTTTCAAAGTAAGTAGGTAGTCATCTTGGTTTTAACATGTTTCAAAAGGGTAGAAAAATGCAACATTACCCTAACCCTAGCAAGAAACCCTTATTCTCTGTCTCTGGCAATTGGCAAACTGCTCATATTTGGAAGGTGAACTTGAACACTCAACAGCAGTACCTGCAGAGCAATAAATTAACTGGTTCAGAGTGAGGGCCTACGTACTCTATTTGGCATCGGGTACTATGCCTGAGCAGAGAATTCGTGCTATGCCTAAGCATGTAACATTTTAAATTCAAATCCTCAGGTTATGTAAAGAAAAAAGATTTGTGACTTTGAATCTCGACTCGTGGAAAAACAAACCAGAGTAAATCAACGCTTAAACCAAATTAAGCACAAAGACTTTCAATCCAGGAGATAAATTGAGAAAAACTCTACTTGCTGTTCATAAGTTGTTCTTTTGGAGGTGGGCACAAGGAAGTTTCCAATAAGATGTTGGAAACACTAGGACAACAACACAGAGATACCAATCACCCTAACGTTTTTCTGGCAGTAGTTTGCATTTGGACTAAGAAAAACAGGCGGAGGAAAGGCGGCTCAGTCACCAGAAAACCACACCACTTGTTTCAAAATACAGTGATAACACAGAAACAGCAAATTCCATCGTCTAACAGCAGCAACTAACCAACTCCCAGAGCCAGAGACAGGAGCCAAACACAACCCCTGGACGCCCACCCCACACAGCACTCCCACTGGCCAGCACCACAGAGATGGGCACTGCAGCACGCGCTGAAGGTCAACGTTTTCAGGCCCCGTTTTTACGTATGTTCCCTTTAATCACGTCAAAATAACGGGGCCGAGAGTCGCCCATCAAGACACGCTTCGCTTCGGAGGAGAACTACTGGACGGGGAGGCAAAGCGCGCACCCCTCCGCTCCGCACCCGCGCAGCTAAACAGAGGCCACTGAGGAAGCAGAGAGGGAGGGAAGGATTCACCAGGCGGAGGGACCTCGTTAGGCATCACGCGAAGTGCCGACAGCACGTTTCGTTTCCAGGGGTTACGAGGAGATGCCGCTCCTGCCCCCCAGCCCAGCCCAGCCCCCCGGGGCCGAGTCAGAGTGCAAAAGCGTTTTCCCCCCTCGCCCTGTACCCGCTCCACCCCA
>NW_009942110.1:128643-176672 GCF_000696875.1 Nestor notabilis | reverse complement strand
TGAGAGCGAAACGACTTCTGCACGGAAGACCCCGGCGCGCTAGTATCAATCAGAGGAGACGTCTGAACAGATTGTTTTCGTCTAAATTCTTATATGTTGCCTTTGAAATTCTTTGCCCTGACAGTGTATTTTTTTAAGCAATTTCCATCAGTGACCTTACGATCCAGGAATTCAACTGGGCATCCACTTCTTGTTACACATGAGCATGTATTTCCCTCACCCCTGTGGAACATAAAGCTCAGCCCAAAGCGTGACGGTGCTGCTACGAGGAGCACCTCCTGCCCCTAGGAGAGCAGCGCCCGGCCCCACGCCTTCCTCTGGGAAGGGTAACATCAGGCACAGAGCCCACCGAACGGCTTGATGCTGCACACTGCACTATGTTATACGCAACAGAAACCGAAATGAAAACCCGAGGAGGCTTACTGCGGAGAAAGTATAACGAGATGGTGAAAACACATCTTCAGAGCAGCTTTTCATCCTCCTCAGACAGTTTCTTACATACAGCCTGCCCTTTATCTTCAAGGCTACATCTTTTATCCCTTTTAAAAATGTAGGCAGAGCATCCACCAGCAATGTATGCAAGTAGGTGTATTTAAGTAAATGGATTCGACCTTTTGCCCATTTTAACAGATGCTGCTCCAGGCCACCCCAAAAAAGCTTGTTTAAAGTTAACAACATTAAGCATTGGAGGTCACAAGGCCAATTCAAGGTCATTTTAATTCTGGCTAAAGGTTAATTAGATCACTGCATTAAAGCAAGAATAGACTACACTCAACTTTACTCTAATGAGGATGGGCAGGTTTTTTTATATACCTCTTAACTGCTCCCTTTATGATAAGGATATAGCGTATATATCAGGGAAGAAATCTTGCTGTCAGTTCCACAAATCGAGTTACAGGAGCTCCTCTGGCTTTATACTGGTACAACATAAAAGCAGCACTTGGTCCATTTTAATTACTCTTTTTTTCATTTGTGAGGTTGGGCAGCTGGGTCTCCTGTTACTTTTTACCCTGTCTCACCCCAGAAAGCCCGATTTGCTCTGCTCCTCTTTGAGGAGCATGTCCAGACATGCACGATGGAGATGTGATCATCAGATTCACTAGAATTCATGGATGGCAAGGCACCTGCCTCGACTTGGGAATGTCGACTCACAGAGCCAACAAACCTCATTTGTAAAATACCACAATATTGTACTTACAAGCACTGAACCAAATGGGAAAGTCATTTCTGATCTGGCAAGTGTTACTGAGCTTTCCTAGTACTTTGCTCTTTGCACCCGGGCAAATCCAAATTTTTCTGAAGAGTTTACTAACAACAACAAAATCCGGATAGAAGAGACCACGGAAATAAGAGATCCTGGTTCAAGCCTGATTCTCTCTTCTGAGGAAAAGCAAGGACTTCCACCTGTGTCCTTTTCCTCCCCTGTAAACCCCCTGTAACTGGGCTGCAGGTTGCTCTGGGCTGGATTTCTCTCTGGATGGAGCTGTTCAGCTTTGAGCCTGTAACTGCATCAGAGCTGAGCAGAGAGGCCAGATGTCCCTTCTTCTTAGGTAAATACTCTCGCTGCTGGGCTTCTAGCTAAACATGACTCTTATCCCCCATCTCTTCCCGAATTGGATGTGTAATTCCAATCTCCTTCGGAGAAACTTTCTAGGGAAGAACTTAACCCAAATTACAGTTTCTAGAGGAAAGACATGGCTTGACAGATAGATATTTTGCAAGCAAAAGTCTGCTTTGTAGTGAAAATTCACAACCAGTTCAATGTTTAAAATCGAGCCATAACATCAAGCTAGAAATAAGGGTTCATATTGATCATTAGACTACAGGTATTGGATGAGTCCCTGACATGCAGATATAATGGTCTGACTTACATTCTGAATACTATTAGTCTGGCAGAAACAATTGCCCAAGACCACCACGGTTGGGCATGGTCTAAATCTCCCACTCTGACTTGCCATGGGAGTGTGTCTGGAGTCACTAGCAAAGGCAAGACATCTCATGGTGTTAAGGAGAGAAATACCGAGACACAGCAAGGAATCGGTGCACCAGGCAAGTCACCCGAGGGAAAGAAGCGAAGAAGATGGAGCTGGAGGTCTTATGTGCCGTACAACAACAGAAAACGTGCATACTCGTTTCACAGCAACCAGTCACTAATACTATTTTCAGCTTAACAGCAGGGAGTGTGAATGGCACAGTACCTAGTGAGGTACCCACAAAAGCCTGAACAGCCTCTTCTTCATATACTTCTGGGTATCAAAGAAATCTACTGAAATCAGGATTGGGTTTTTGGCTATTTATGATCAGTGAAAGGGTTACATTTATTGGGTAATTTATTTATAATAAATTATTCAACCAGTTTTATATGAAAGAGTTGCTTTTGCTTGGGCTGTTCACTTGGGAGTCAGTGAGGCTGCATCACCACACGTTTTTCAGAGGTCCTTCACTTCCTAAATTTGGCTGTTCTGCTACTAAATTTACAACACAATCACCAAGTTCAAAGCTACTTCTCTCTTTTCTTTGTCTTGATACAGTGATTTCAGACTTCATAGCTTCCAGACCACAGCATAAAACGTCAATAGGAGAGAGAATTGCTCTTGTAACGTTTTTTGATTTTGCCCTGTATTTGTAAATGTATTGCTTTATTAAAACAGTATTACCCTCAGTGCAGGATGCTGGCCTCCTGCTACCACTGCATGCTACATCACTGTTCCCTTATGCTCTTCTCCCACTACCATCCATTTGATCTCACCCTGAGACCGCCTGCACAGCCTGTAACTACTTGTGTGCAGACCCTTTGCAGGGCAGGGTTACCTCTTGACTGTGCCAGCCTCTGTCTTCCTCAATGCTTTCAACAGGACTAATTCAAACAAGCACTTGCCCCACCTTCTACTTTCCTTCTAGTGCAGGCGGCTCAGACACAAACCATGGATTGCATCTTCACTGAACTTTGCCTCCCCAAATGCCTTAGGGAAGAACTGCCTTATGAAGAAACTCACTTCAGCATTTTTTTAGTGATATGCTGTTTCTAGACAATGGCCCTCTGGAAGAGGAGCAAAATGTACCACCCTCTTCTTCACATCCTGAGGAGGTACCGGCAGAAGATTGTTGCTTGGTTTCTCTCTTTGTGTTAAGCATTTTTTTTTTTCATAGTACAAGGTTTCCCAAAAGCTCACTAACTGCCATACTAAAAAAAATAAACAACTGATAAAATTAGTACTTGTAATGGAAAATTGTGCAATAAATAAATGAGTAGGCCAAGCGGTCATGAACCTGATTCTTTGCTAGGAGAAACTACCCTTGATTTTTCAGGTTACTCACTGAGGACCTTGATAAGTGTATTCTCAAGCTCCTGACTGGATACTCCCACAATATTCTGGCAGAAATGTGTCCTCCATTGGAATAAAAAAAATGCCCAGGTCTAATATATATATATATACATATATATATAAAAAATAGATAAATAGACAATTATGTAAAATAAATCATTACCTATCTAGGCATACCCATGTACGCATCTTTATTTGAATAGCTGTTAATCGTTGACATTCCCCAAGGAGGCCACGAGAAAGAATGTCGGGGCCCTGCTCATAACCTAGGGCTGAATACCTGGCTATTTAAGGTACTCTGGAGCTGCATGAATCAGAAGGAAAACAGCTCCCCCTACCCATTTTATTAGAAGGCAATAAAATCTGGTGGTGTCTCATTAAATTTAATGAGCCTTCATAAAATAACCATTACACTGTGAAGGTAATGAAAAGAATAACTATGATGGTTAGTAAATAAACCAGCAAGGGTGATACTATTGGATGTCCTAGATACCCACCAGGTATCAAACAGGTAAATGACTCTCAGAATGAATTATGCTCAGAATGAATTATGCTACCTTACACCCCTTTGCACTCATTGATGTCTTCTATATCAGTTTTGAGGAATTTATAGCCTCTCTTCCTTTATGACATCAGTGTGTTCAATGCAATGCCATTTGTTTTGATAGTGCTAGGCTGTACATGTAAAACCCTGAACAAATCAGTGCACAGATAACCTTAAAAACTAGATGCAAATTTCCATGAGTGGCCATGGGTTCTGTGCCTCCCCATTTCTGAAGTTTCCTTTAAATGAGTCATCACTTCTGAAAGTGTCATTACAGAAGTTTCTGGGACAAAATCGTCACTTGATATAAATCAGCATAGAATCATAGAATAGTTAGGGTTGGAAAGGACCTTAAGATCATTTAGTTCCAACCCCCCTGCCATGGACAGGGACACCACACACTAAACTATGTCACCTAAGGCTCTGTCCAACCTGGCCTTGAACACCTCCAGGGTTGGAGCATTCACAACTCCCATTCACAACCCTATTCCAGTGCCTCACCACCCTCACTGTAAAGAACTTCTTCCTTATATCTAATTTAAACTTCCCCTGTTTAAGTTTAAACCCATTACCCCTTGTCCTACCACTACAGTCCCTAATGAAGAGTCCCTCCCCAGCATCCTTGTAGGCCCCCTTCAGATACTGGAAGGCTGCTATGAGGTCTTCACGCAGCCTTCTCTTCTCCAGGCTGAACAGCCCCAACTTTCTCAGCCTGTCTTCATAAGGGGGGTGCTCCAGCCCTCTTATCATCCTTGCGGCCCTCCTCTGGACTTGCTCCAACAGCTCCATGTTCTTTTTCTGTTGAGGACACCAGAACTGTACACAATCATCCCACTCTACACATTCTCTAATCATGGTGGCAGCTGTGGTCTCCAAGACTAAAAAAGGTGGTTAAGAGTCCAAGTCTTTCTTAGCTTATGCATGCCACAGAAATAAAAGAGTTAAACTAATTATGGATCAACTCCACTCAGAGTTTATAACTGCCCATAGAAAAGCAAGAAGAGGGTCTGAGTAGAGGCTAGCATAAAACTCTGGAAGGTTGCTGCAGGAAATGAGATTTCACATCTCACCCAAATGGCACAAGGAAAGATTTCAGCATAGTGTGGCTATTCACGTAAGGAAATGAGGAGGATCTGATCTGTGGGCTTATTTCTTATATGTTTCCTTCTAAGACTACTCTTGCTGCTATTGAAGTCAGCCCTAAGATTATTGCCATTTCAGCTGCTTAAACAGACATTGTGTGTAGGTACAATGTGTCAGAGCTATACTATAATATCTACAGTATTTATTTCTGGATTTAATTGTGGAACCAAAACACAAATACTGAAGCCTAATCTTTGTTTATGTTTGCTTTTTTTTTTCAACATGTGCATCATACAGCATCCAAAAGAGTCCGAGTGGTGACAAGGCAGAAGTTGTGCTCCCCCTTGTAGACTATTTACCAAGAGATGATTAATTTGCTGAAATTCATAGCTCTCACTTATGAAAAGGACTTAAAACATGTGTGTGTCCTTCTATTTTGGGACACACCATGTAGAAAACTGGACTGTGAAATTAGCAATTTTTGCTTAGCAGTATATTTTGTTTCATGGTGGCCAACCTCCCAGATGCCTCCCCATCCACAGATCTTGTACTGCGCTATGTAAATCAGGGGCAGTAGAAGTCTAACTTAAAAACTTCTTGAGGAGGAAATGTTCAAAACACACCACCAGATCTCATTCGTCACCCCTGCCTGGTTGCTTCTCTCCTGCCTCAGGTGAAGGGGATACAAACCTTCACTCCATTGCTGTTTTCCTACTCATCCAAGAGAAAGATGAGCAGAGCTGGACCACCTCATGGTCTTGCTTTCTCTGCACTCTTGTTCATGCTTCTTGCTTGCCTGCTCTAGGATGGCACTCAACACAGGAGTACAGCACCATGCACGTCTGGGCACAGACTGCTCCTCTGTGGGAAGAGACCTTTGTACCAATGCAGCAGCATGGAAAGTGGTCTTAACAGTGAGCCCACTGGCTAACTTTGAAGCTATTTCTTATCAATTCACAGTCATTATTGTTATTTTATGGTAGAGGCAGTGCAATTTTTGTTGAATTATAAATATTGCGGATCTATTTTTTCCTCCCCCTCCCCAGCAGTTCCCAAAGACATGTAAACCCATAGCGTGATTGCTCCCTAATCTAGTTGAGGTGATGAAACGGTGCCAAAACTCTCATTGCAATTTCATTAGCATATTCATGAGTCGCACTTTTGCAGTGTTGCAGAAACAACACAAATTGGTTTGTGAATTGTGAACTCCCCCTTCTTTGCCGTCATCATCATCTTTTTCTTCAGAATCACAAATTGCGGATTTGCAAGGCAAGTGTGCCTGGGTGACTTTCGGACCTGACCACTCGTTTGTTAATGTACCTCTCTGGTTCTCACTGTAGTTTTCCTCTTTGCCTGGCATTTGTGTGCCTGTTAATGGAGGACTGAGAGGAACAGCAGCTGTGGGGCTGCTAGCTCTGCCATCCTGGCCAACTGGCTTCACTACCACAGCTCTGTTTCCTCTCCAGTAACAGCCATAACCATGTTACTTGCAAAAAGGATGAAATGCAACAGGAATTCCAACGTGGTTCCAATTTTCAGGTGAAAGGTACTAAAGAACACAAATGGTTCTTATCCAGTTTAAAAGCAAATATGTCCTGTGTAAGAGTGCAGTGGGATTGGTGGAACCCTCACACAGCAAGGTATCCCTCCTCTCTCCTGCCAGCTACTACAAATCTCTGAAGCTGCTGTCAGAAATGGAGTCAGCTTACTGGGAGAAATATCCCTCTCAAGACAGGTAGGTGGGTACAGGCTATTTGGAAACATGTTAGCTGTTGTGAGAAGCAGCCTTAACAGAGCAATTGCCAGCCTCCTTGTGTAAGGATTGCTTGGCACAGCCACCAGGTACCTTCGGCAGGTGTAGATGTCTGTACTGGCCGCCCGTTCACTACGCGGGTGGTAGGATGCCATGCAGGGAACATGAGCTGAAGTGAAGCAATGGGGAAGAGTCTTCCACTTCTCTCTAGGATTGTATAAAACAGTAATGAAAAAAACCGCATTGTAAGAGCACACAGAGAGGTTGTGTCAGATGAAGATGCTGTATGCAACGTAATGTTAATGACACCATGCCAAGTTGCTCCAGCAGTACAGTCATTAAAGCACATTGGAGTACGGTACCCACTCCCCGAGCACACACACCTGCAGCTGGATTTCACAATAAGCCAGCAACTTTTAAATATGTTCTACTCCAACTAACATCCAAAGAGACCTATTTGTTAACTTAGCAGAGGCTGTAATTACATCTCCTACAGGGAAATCACTCTTGGATCCATATGATGTTATTCTGGTACTGCGTTTGGAAAGCCTGAGGAGCTCCTGAGCTCCATGGAGGGCACTGGTGAGGAGGAGAGGTGGGAATGATGTTTCTGTGGGGCTTCTCACAGCTAACAGTCCTCTTCTGTGCAAGCCAAACCTGCTAGGAACACTGGATATGAAATACATTTGAAATGGCAGTCTTTCACATGGAACTTGATTTAATTTTTCTGTGGAAAGATCACTTTAGACTCGCATTGTTCACATGAAATAATGAAACATTACTGATTTAATTAGAGCTCAGTTTTGCAGTCTGTGCTTTCTATATTGTTGAAATTGAATTTAGCATGGGACAAAACTATCAATAGATAAAGCAATTTAAAAGACATAGCTATAGAATATATTCCTTTTTCCTTTGCCAGTTTCAATTCATTGCTCAATTTAAGTATGGAAATAATGTTTGTCAAAGATTTCCTGACACATGAATTCCACTTAAAAAAAAAAAAGGCAGAGAAAAGAAGATAAAAAAAAAAAAAAGGAGACCAGGGCATCTCCTACTTGTACTCCTAACCCATTTATGGTACAATATACAGATAATCCAATCTACTACTGGAAACAAGGTTTGTGCAGTTATGCTCCACTACTTCACAATGCTTTACTTAAAACTTGATAGTTTTCTCATATTTTCTTTCTCCTTGAACTGACAAAGTGGATTGGGCAGGTCCTAGCTGACAGAAATAGCTGTTGACTCCTGAGCATTAGCTCTCCGAGGTTTTACATGGGAGCTGTGAGTTCAATTGAGGAAAAACAGGGGCTTGGCTTGTGATATCACTTCATTCCTGAGGGCAGGGCAGCAAGCCTCACTGCTGGGCTGCAGAGCAGGACAGGAACAGGTCACAGGTCTGATGATCGGGATCTGCTCCCTCCAGGCAACACTCCCACCAAAAAGCCAAATGGACACAGCCAGAGTTATGAGTTCTGGTTTTTGCTCATTCAGGAAAAAAGCCTGAAATGTAGTTCTTGCTGTTCAATTAACAGTTAGTTCTGTGTAGATGAGGCCCTTAGTGACATGGTTTACTGGTGGACTTGCCAGTCCTGGGTTAAAGGTTGGGTTTGATGATCTTAAAGGTCTTTTCCAACACAGCTGGTTATAAGATTCTGTGACTCATTGCTAGTGCAGAGATGGGAAATAACTACAGTGCACCAACAACCTAAGAATGGGTGCTCAGCTCTGTGGTAAGACAGCTGGCAGCAGGACTAGTGATTTGGTCTTGCAAGCCCTGTGAGACAACCAAGGCAATTCTCTCAATTCTCTAGTGCATATTCAGGGGACAAAGTGTGTTATTTCCCAATTTGAGGCACAGGGGGTGAAAACTGAAATAATCTCACTAACTTCACTAGCATAATGTGAATAGTGAAGTGAGACCAAATGAGGAAAAGAACCAAGATGTAAAACCCTTGAAAACTTACACTCTTGATTCAAGAGTATAATCTGGTCATCTAACACATCATCTGTAGTGTCACCACTACAAAGTCATCTTATTTAGACAGTAATTTATCTTGATACTGATATTTGTGCAAGAATGACAGCACCAGTTGTGTTCCACTGCCAGAGCTGCATGATTTTTCTGTTGGCATCTATAGGGACTAAGGGGCGCTTTCCCTAGAGTAAGTTTTTTTCATTGTCTTGTTTGCACTAAAGAAGCCTTTCCAAGCGAGCTGACATCCACCCTTAAATTACCTCCCCATGTAGAGTGTCTGTGCTGTATAGTAGGAGACTGCTCATTTCTCATATTGATTTACACAAGGCAGGGTAGTGAACGTACAATTAATAGTTGACTTCATTGGAAGCCAGCTGTTAGCCCCATAATTTACAATGGTAACAGTTTAAGAATAAGAATTATACTTGTAGAAACTGTATTTCTGATTCAAATCCAGCTTCCACTAAGGTTCTTAGGGACCCTAATGGTCGGAAAATGATGATACGTACTGGTGCATACTGCCACAAGTTTCATGTCTTACTGGCATGAATGACTTTTATGGGACACATGATTTTTAGCATAGGAACAGGTATTTTCCTGTTAGTATAGGAACAGTATTTTCCCCAGGCCAAATATGAAATGGTGCTGTTAAATCTGTGCATGTCTCTCCAGCTTTGCTCCTGAGATAGGTCTGAATTCCCATGGCACTAATCCAACAAGGTTTTCTTTCAGAAAACCACCAATGCCTATGCCTAAATCCTACTGGAGTTGAGCATCTGCTTAGCTGCTTCTGCTTTCCTGCAAGGAGGGCATTCAGGGGCACACCAGAGGAATGGTAATGGGAAACCCTAGCCAACCTCTAGCCATTCTGAGTTTCAAACATATAGCTTTCTTCAGGAACAAACTTGAAGAGACTTTAGTAAGCACTCTTCTGTCAAGAGACAATAAGCACTGCAAACAAGCAAAACTTCTTCTTTTTACCCTTACTTTTACAGGACTTAAGGAGCCAAGGGAAATATTTTTAATAACACCCAGGTCCTGATGTAAACCACAGCCCCCTCAATTCTTTAGCACAGCTGAAAACCCTCTGCCCAGCTCTGGACTCCAGGTCAGGGTGTGAGGGTCCAGAATGCAGCATTGCTCCCTGCACCATCATTTCCATAGGAAGAAACTGGACACATGAGCCAGAAAGGAGCTCACATTGCCCAGGACACTCAGGTGCCCCCTTTAAAAGCAGCATAGTGACTTTTCAGTGACCTGCCAGTTAATCATAAATGAAATTCTGCCCATATAGGATATAGGTACTATACTTTCGCAAAGGAACATAAGAACTAATTACTGCATTTCATTAGTTTTATGTGTTTTCCCATATATGCAATGAAATAATGAAATGTATCTTATGTACAGCAGATTTATGCTTATACACATGTGTATGCTAACAAAGATACTTACATTCACATGTGCATACCTGCATACGTATATGAATAAGAAGCAAAGGGAGGAAATTTCAGGAAATTATTAGCAAGCACTGTAGAAAAAGCTGGTTGAACACATAACAGTACAATGTCACCATGCTGATCCCAAACCAAGACACAAGGTCAGACGCAGATTCCAAAGCACTTCGCAAATATCAGCTATTACCTGTAACCTAATGCAATAGGTAACTGGTATTATATTAAGGTTTAGATAGATGCAGGTAGATGAAATGAGATTGAATGCAATGCTTTCAAAGGTGCGCATGTGAGGGTGTGCTCTTCAAACCCTCTCTTCAAGACCTGCTTACAGGAGTAGGCAAGCTGGAGGTTTTGCTGGAAATAGTGGGCCTTCCTCTGCTGTCTGCACAACATAAATACTCATTTTCCAACTATTAAACTAAGCTGTGTTGAGTAGTTCATTTCTAGGCTACTAAGCTAAAACAATGCATACTTTGTATTGCTTCTGTTTGAATATTGTTTGTGTGTATGTGTTGGAATAAATCCATGCAACGCAGCTTAGCTTTGCAACCAACAGGTTAATTTATTGACAGATCCTTCCTCAATATATCAGGCCAAATATTAAACTGCATTCAATTTGCTGATGCCCTTGAAACCAAAACATTATTTCCATGTGTCGTCATATCAGGAGTTCATTCTAGAGGGTCACATGTTAATACTTTGGGTATGTTTCAAACACGCTTTCCTCAGTGTCTGTAAACGTAAGCATTAGAAAGTTAAATGCCCTGCACTGCAAATAAACTGGCCTCCATTCCCAGGTCTGATAACCTGAAGGGTGCCATTACTTCACACATTCTTCTTCCTGGTGTCACATACACCAAGGGGAATATAGACAAGAAGATAAGAGAAGAATGCAGCTTTTGCAGGATTGAAGGCCAGTACCCTATACCTAGGAAATGAAACCTGGGAGAGTTTCAGGGGTTGACAAAGAAAGCCCAGTGATCCTGTTACCTAACATACAACCCTGTTTTTATACAGCTTTTCATTCCAGGATTTTTAACATGAAAAAGAAGATGGCTGTGTCCTCCCAAAAGACCTGTCATGCACAGCAGTGAATTGAGGCCAGGCTTTGGCATTCCCTGAAGCAGCTGATTATTTAAACAACTTCTTTGTGTGGCTATTTCTGGAGGTGGGTTGGGAAGAAGATGAAGTTCTCTCAAGAAGGACTAAGGAGCACCTGAAGATTTTTAGTCTTATGTGGTACACTCAAAAGTGCTGGAAATCCTGCAGGACGTTGGGATCAGTGTCTGTGTTTTGTGGCTCCCCCCAGATAGGTTTGAACCCAGGGGAAATTGCCTGGCTTGTCTGTGGGCAGGCTGCATCCAAGGGCTGCACCAGTTAGCAGTGCTGGGGGGAAGGGATATTAGGTAAAAAGATTCACTGAAAGGATTGCCAAGCATTGGAATAGGCTGTCAAGGGAAATGGTGTAGTCACCATCCCTGAGGGTATTAAAAAGATGTGTAAATGTGGAACATAGGGACTTAGAGGTGCCTTTGGTGGTGCTTGGTTAATGCTTGGACTCGATGATCTTAAAGGTCTTTTCCAACCTAAATGATTCTATGATTCTATGTCTACTCCCTTTTGTCTGCATGTAGCATCAAGTAAAACCCATTTTGCTCTGAGAGGGTGACTGGGTGTTTACGTGGGTGCTCTCTGCTGCTAACTGCCAGGATCCTGCCAGGCAGCGGGACAGCCAACAGAGCCATGTGCAACTGTCAGAATAACAAACAGAGATTCCACATGTTTAAAAGAAAAGTTTCTCAGAGTTA
The DNA here is from genome assembly GCF_000696875.1 of Nestor notabilis. NCBI lineage: Eukaryota > Metazoa > Chordata > Aves > Psittaciformes > Psittacidae > Nestor > Nestor notabilis. The sequence goes on along the minus strand of NW_009942110.1, from coordinate 164,726 downwards.
ATATTAGGATGAGCAGCACACTGGGTCACAGGCTGAATTAACCCAGAAAGAACTGGGTAGGATTTTAAATAACTTTTCCTGTGCCTGACTACAGCCTAATGCTCCTGCTATTTGAGGAAAAAAGATGTATGTTCTTGCCTTTCATGTTATTTTTGCACATTTAGGTGCTGCTAAACCTTTCCAGGCAATGGGGGGAGCCAGTCCCTTCGTTGACTTTAGTGGACTTTGTATCAGCTCAGTTTGATGACAAAAGTTGCTGCTTGCTTACTAGCCCCATGACTTATGATGTCAGCTTCCGGGAAAGAGCACCTTATAGGATTACCTGTTAGGCTGCAGGGTCTGGTTGGGAAATGGGGAGGGACACAGCTGGATCTTCTGCTTTCACCTAGAGCCCTAAAAACTTCAGCCATAGTTCTGCTTGCCAGATAGTAAGAACATGAGAATTATCTTTGACTGCCATGAAAGTTTTTTTATAAGAGAAAGAAGCTGGACAATAAAACAACTGGGTCTAGAAAGATCCTTTTCAATCCTTCTGTCAGCCCCTTCAGAGGTGCTTCACTTGGGGCGCAGGAAAGACACAGCAGATGTGCTGCATCAGCAGAAGATTTCTTGCTGCATCCAATGGATGCTGAACCAACTTCTGGTTTTGGGTTTATTCAGAGAGGCTTCCCTTTGAGCAAGAAAATGAGACATCCTGTGGTTTCATGTTTCCAAGCCAGCTGAAAGACTTTGCATGGGTTTCGTAATCATAATGGTTATTCTATAATCATTGATAATCATTAAAATAATGGTTATTTTATAATCATTAACAGTGGGAATGGAGGGATTGGCAAAGGAAAGGAAGTTCCTTGCAAAAGAGATTAATAACTCAAACCAAGAATTTTTGCACTCAACTCAAACCAAGAATTTCTGCTCTCCAGTTCAAAGCCTGTGGCTCATTCTTTGGATGTATTCATCCGGGTAATGTAAAGCAGACTTTTGTTTAGAAACGTATGAGCCAAAAGCCAAAGTTTTGGTGCCTATGTTGTTATCCTTTGCTTGGGATTAGGTCTTTTTTCTGGCACTGGAATCATGCTACTCACTCTTTTGCTGATTGTTTTAGGTTCTTTACTGATCTTACTCCAGATCCTATTTTGTGGCTCTTGCAGAATTTAAACAAACAGAGAACTAATGAACAACTGCTTCTTCTCTGAAGTCCAACCTAGGGCAGGATGCATGGCTCTATCAGACAAATTCTGCAATAATAAACTGACATAATTCTGTAGAGAAATAACGACAATTCCCAGTAGCACAAGGCTCATTACCAAAAGTCTCCAAGATGCACAATGTTAGGGTATGAGGTAAAATTGCTCTAGTCACCCCCTTACCTACACTGAGGAGATGCACACTTCTGCTTCACTAGCGGTTATTTGATTCCAGTGGATAAATTTTACCAGCCTGAAAGAAATCTTGATTTCTGTGGCCATCACCAGTTGCGTGATCACCTCCTAGCACTCCCTGATCTTGGCAGCACTGCAAGGACCATGCTTTCAACAGACAAATTGTTCTTAAATAGTTTTTCCAGCCATATTAGGCACAAACAGTATTTGCTTCTAAATTGGGCTTGCTAACCCTCATGGAAATTGCAAGCAGAGTTGCACAAGGACTTTAAAGAACTCCACAGAAAGCACTAGACAGGATGTGATATCTTTTTTGTTCCCTGATTCCAGTCAAATATTTTCTGAATCTGTCTCAAGCTCACAGAAAAATTTTGGTTAACATTTGGTTAATATTTTTCAATATGCTCACTTTTTTTTTTTAATTGAAAATACCTTTTTTTTTTTTTATTATAACAAGCTTAATAATGAAGGAAATATTCAATTTTTGGTCAAACCCCCCGTTCTGTTCTATCCTACAAGACTTTTGATGGATCTTTTCTCATCTGCTGAAAATTAGAGTACCTTTGTTTTTGACTAATCCAAAATACACTTTTAATACTGTCGTGGTTCAAGCCCAGCCGGCAACTTGGAACCACGCAGCCGCTCGCTCACTCCCCCCCTTTTCCTTCCTCCCCCTGCTCCCGGAGGGATGGGGAGGAGAATTGGAGGAATGTAACTCCCACGAGTTGAGATAACAGCTCTCCAGTAACTAAGGTATAATACAAACCACTACTGCTACCAATAATAATGATAAGAGGAATAACAAGGGAAAAGGACACAACCGCTCACCACCCGCCGACCGATACCCAGCCGGACCCGAGCAGCGATCTGGGCCTTCCGGGTAACTCCCCCCAGTTTATATACTGGGCATGACGTGCTGTGGTATGGAATACCCCTTTGGCCAGTTTGGGTCAGGTGTCCTGTCTCTGCTTCCTCCTGGCTTCCCCTCCTCCCTGGCAAAGCATGAGACTGAGAAAGTCCTTGGTCAGAGTAAACATTACTTAGCAACAACTAAAAACATCGGTGTTATCAGCATTGTTCCCAGACTGAAAGTCAAAAACACAGCACTGCACCAGCTACTAAGAAGGAGAAAAAATGACTGCTGTAGCTGAACCCAGGACAAATACTCTACAGCAACAGGGGAATTGAAAGAAGGGTAGGTGCATAGTTTACCTACAATAGTATCCTACAAACAGCCCTTCTGGAAGAGAAAATGAAGAGAGAAGTATTTTGCCCAAAGCTTTGCTTTGTGCTATGTCAGATTCATTTGGCTTCCTTCAATTTTTTAATACGGATTTGAACTGCTTGCAAGTGTACCTGCACATACCCACATATACCCACATACACACCACTGACACACTTCACACAGCCAAAATAACTAATGCTGTCTCCCTGTGTGCAGCTAGTAAAGGACTAACTCCAAGTCACCTGCTGGGTAAAGAAAGCTAAATGCAAAAAACTGGAAAAACACAAACGTTACGGCATGGCATTGGAGAGAGGCAAGACTAGCACAGCCATCAACCCCTTTTGGGAGTGTGCCATAAGGAGATGCTGAGTGCTAAGACAAAGGGCAGTGCAGGCAGGGGCACAGGCAGGACATACTAACGAGGGCAGTAATGACCAGGCAGCTGCTGGCTGCGAACTGAGCTGTGGTTCATGCTGACAACACGGGAGTTTTTCCTGTCTCCCTCTTCCTTTTCAAGATTGATTTTCTTCTGATTGTTCAATTGTTGTTCATATTACAGCATCAATGCTTCCCCTGCTGACTTACAATTGATCAGGGCATACACTCCCTCCTAACCAGGTTGTTTCTTTCTCCTCAGCATCCAACCTTTATATTTGCATAATGGAAGAGAAATACCCAAAAAATTTTCCCAGGGTTTTGTTAATCTTGTTTGCTTGTTTAGTTTTCTCCCCCCCGGCAACAAAAGAGTTGTCAAAAGTAATGTTTATAATAATTTAACAGATTATTTGCTTATTAGTTATTAATCATTCTGCTGCGGCCAGGGTCCATACTGGTGCTCCTCTACTAGAACAGCGATTCTGATCTCAATTAGATTATGTCTCTCTCCTTTACCTCCCCATAAATCATTCCGGCAAACTGAAATTAACAGCTACTGGAGCGCATTAATAATCTGCCTCACACATTGGAAAATGCATTAGCCGGAACCCTCCCATCACTCTGACTGTTAAGCACATCATTTTGTTTATGAAATATAAACATTTCATGGAAGAGCTCTCCCACATTTCTCTGGGCCTTGTGACAGCTAAAATGATTGCCCACAATTGCCAGTCAGTCAAGCGCCCAAATAAAGTTTGTTTAAAGCCATGGCTCTGTGACTGCCCTATTTTCTCAGGCACTAAAAAACTCGCATTTAAAATAAAATTCCTCTTTATCTGGGGAGAAAGGAAAACGAATAGCTGTGTGTGCGTCGGAGTTGTACGGGGACAGATGTACAGTTTGCAAAGGCTCCGGGGCTTCAATATTTGGTTTTGCTTCACGTAGGAGGAAGCACTGCCAAATTCTTTGCAAAATAAAGCTCCAGATAAATTATTTTAAGGATGATCTCATCAAAATGCTTCATTTCTGACAAACTGATGTTTCGATCAGCACACTGAATAACATTCCAACTTGCATTTTAAAAGCTCAGTATCATATTATAAAGCATGTTAAAATAAAATAAAAATCCCAAGAGTTTCATTTCAAAATGAAATATAAAAATGGAGCATGTGAAGAACATCACAGCGGCACATTATGACAACACTGGGCTTTCCGGTGGTTTTCTTGCAAAGCAAAAATCAGCCAATAATTAAATTGCTTCCAAGACTGCTAGCTGCACAGCAGCAATACTTCCACTGCACTGCCTCTTCCACCCAGCTCCAATTTTCAGATTTGCCACCAGCTGGGAGTTTGGGATTTTATCTTTCTCCTACATGTGCATCTGGCACCTCAGGACCACAGGCAGACCCACAGTGATGGTATTTCTCCCTTTCTGGGAAGTGGTAAGTCCAAACCTTTTTCAGATCGTAGATTGTTTTAATTTGATCTTGGATGAGTTTGCCATCAATACAGTATCTTGAATATACTGGTTATAACCTTTACCTTAATCCAAAAGGTTTGATGCTCAGCTATTGCTAGGGTGAAGACCATGTAGACTAAATTAAGCAGCAAAAACCAGAGAATGTACCATTGAAATATAACTTTAAGTCTTACAGGGGCTTTGAATTGGTATATGTAGTTTACATGGAATTTTTGTCCATCTACTTGCAACAACAAAGCCAAGATAGCACCTGCTGTGTAAATGAAAACTTCACACCCGACTCTATCTAGAAGTCAGAGACAGTACTTGAAAATAAGCAAACTAATGGTACTGGCAAGACCTACACTTCCACATTTGCCAAACTCTATTAATACTGTAATTAAAGCTCTGAATTAAAACAGTTAGACACCTGTGACCACCTTTACTGGCTGGGAGGACTGTCGTCCACGTATTGTCTCATCTGTATCCATGGAAGAAATATTCAAGGGTCAGAGTGAGCAAGCTTCTTGAAATGCATGCCCACTCTAAACCTGGACTCCTGGGAGCATGCTGCTCTGCCGAAAGCCAGGCATGTGCTCACGCCCTTTGCTGAATCAGAGCTTATGTGAGTGCAGCTGCTGAGGTATTGGTATGAGAATGGAGTTTGTGGCTGTAAATTCCTTGGGGTACAGGCCGGGTGGTTTTTGCTGAGCTGTGGTCATCTGTGCACTGATAAACAATAAATAATTGTAATGAATTACAGTATTTTTTAAATACAGGAATGAGCCCGTTTAAGATTTAGCTGAGTTTTGTTTATTATTCTCAAAATGCATTCGCAGCATATAGAGTAATGTCTCCAGAGGGCTGTTCTGCCATGGAATATTATGTGACTCTCTATCAATAAATGACACAGCTTTTTACATGTTTTAAGTAAAAGAAATAATTGCTGCTCCTTGTGGAGTTAGGCAATTAATTGCCTAATTATTTTGTTAAGTGTCACTACTAAAAGAAAAACATTACTGGAGCTTTATGGGCAAATTCTCATCTGAACTGAGGTTGAAATTCTGGGAAAGAGCATATATGCTGTATATCTGCACCATACCAAAGTACTAAATTAATAAAAATGTTTTTCACTTGGGGAAAACTAAATTTGTTTCTTATAAGTAGCTCTTTATCAGTTATTTTTACATACTTATATCTCTGCTGCCTCATCATTTCTGATCTCTCCTAGGCTTCCTCTGTGGTGCTGACGTGCATCTCGGCAGAATCGGGCTAGGAGAAAGGCAACCATGACTTCTGCTGCTTGCAGCATGCACCAAGCTTTTGTAAAGTACTGGGCCTTGGAGCCTCACAATTGTGTGCACACACTGTAAAACATGTGTTGTGGTGAGGATTATGAACTTTAGCACCTGCAAGATAAATAAGCATACAGCATCCTTCCAAGCACAGATTTAATGCTGGAACCCAGAATTTGGGGGGCTCTATACCTCAGAGCAAGTTATAGCGCACTCCCTGTAATGATGATGGTTCATGGATCTCTCCCAAGTTACCAAACTTTGTATAATTAGGGATAAAAATGAAGGCGTTGCTTCACAGTGGCTGCTAGCAATGGCAGCAGGGGCCCATCAGTCTCCAGGCACAGAACTGCAAGCTCAAGCCCAAACTACAAATTCCTGGTTCCAATGAGGCTGTCATTCTTTCAAAAAGCACAAGTGATACTGCTTGCCCAACAGAAAAGGTTGGGATGAAGAAAACCAGAGAGAATAGTGCTACCTTGACTTAAAGTTTGAGTCCTGGCATAGGAAACCACACCTCTCACAGTGGTACAAACCCATCCAGAGGAGCCTCAACTGTCTCTGGCTTGGGCAGGAGCCTGGCCAAGGATCTCCAGCATCCCTCCTGCAGCAGGATTTTCCAATTGCTGCGAGAAGCATCCCAGAGGCTTTTGCCACCTTTCTCAGAAATCACAATGTAAGGGTCACTTTGCATGGCCAGAGTGGTAGACATCTCCCCACCTGCTGAGGATGACAGAGACGAGGGTCCCAGGTTAACAGAACTGTGACCACAAGCCATAGCTGCCCATGTGTTTGTCCACTGGTGCCTGTGGCCACGTGCAAAATGTTACCACGGAATACAAGAGGTTCATGTCCTGAGCAAGGAAAGGGAAAAGAAAAGCAGGGCTGAAAGAAATGGGGACACCTGTGAAGTTTTCCTGCAGCCCTCCTATGAGATCCCCTGTGAGCACCAACAGGAATTTCACACTGCATCTATAGACCCCATCAAACCCAACTTTCCTTGTGGGCATGCTTCAGGCTGGAGGAGGCAGCCAGGCCCATGAATCCAGCCTGCAGTTAGAGAGGACTATGGAGGACTCTGTCATATAATTATCTTCATAAACCCATCAAGCTCCATCTTAAAGCTGGCCAGGGCTCAGTTCCTTCTTTTCCTATTAGAAGGCTCTTCCAGAGTCTCGTTCCTGTGCTGGCTAGCAATAATGTAATTGCTTAAATTTATTCACAGTCAGTTCAAAGCCATTTGTTCCTCTGCCAAGATTGTTCTTTAGCTCAAACAGCTCTTCTCTGCTGTGCAACAGGCAGCAAATTTCAGTGTCTCTGAATCCATCGTTTGGGACACATAAAGATTAGGCAGAGACCAACTGCAGCAGACTTGGAGGTTACACAAACAGACGGATCTGGTTTGCTGTACTATTATGACTGTTAAACCCATGTTACCAGGTGCTGCCTTATAACTTGACCAAAGCTGGCTTAGCTCTATTTCCTAAAAGCCTCTAAGGAAACAAGTTTCACCTGAAATTTGGGGAGAAATTTTAAGTTTGATGTTAGTGCAACAAGAGACTATTTACTCTAACAAGTCAATTGCTTACCCTCAGGAGGAGTGCTGGGGAAAGGTCACTACCATTTGTAGCATTACATTGGAAGGCCCACACTTTAAACAACATCATATGGTTACTTGTGAGAGACATGAGTGCTTTATTCCATCTCCACCTAAACTGAAGTCAAATGATTTTTTCCACAGCCTCCTACATGCTGGATGTAAGGCAGGCAGAGGCATGGTTTGCTGCAGTCTGTCACCTCTAACGTCCACTCCGATCTACTCCTTCCTATAGTCAGCTTATAGTTTAACAAGTAGTGCTTGCTTAGTATTTATTTTCCTTCTCTGAGATCTGTAGGAAGCTTTTGAGAAATGGCTGGCACTTGATGCTTATCAATGTTTTTCTCTCACTATGTAGGAGAAAGCATGAGGGACATATTTCATGATGAAGTGGGTTTCTAGTTAACAGGACAAAATGAAAGCCAAGCCATAGATCAGCATAATATGTCAAAAGAGAAAAGAGTTCGATTTATTATAAATGATATCCAAGTTCGAAAAACCCACAGTGCTAGAAATCAAGATCCTGATTTAGGAAAGTACTCCAAGATGTGCTTAAAAATCAACCATACACTTAAGTCCTCCTGAAGCTAAAGAATATAATTGTTTTCTTCCATTAAAAAGATTACAAAAATATCTTTTATTTAGACACTTCTTTGGTGTTGCAGTTGTCACATTATGTTTACATAGAAATGTAGCATTTTAACCTCCTTGTAAAGTATTCTGGAAACATCTGGGACAAAATACAACTCCTGGGCTACTTTAACGTTAGGGTAGTAGGAGATGGGTCGTAGGCCCGCAACATGCACAAGGAGCAGGGCTGAAACCCCCATGTGTAGTCAGGTTTTTATTGCCTGATTTGACCCTGAAAGATTGAGGAGAGCTTTGTGCCTTCTGAAGTGAGCAAACACTGGGATCACAGAACAACTGTGGCCATTGTATTCGTTTTTACAAGGTAAGGGGTTTTTCCCACAGGAAAAATTTTGCCTGTAAGTTTCACACTTTATCACTGCACATGTCGTCTTTGTCAGCCTGAGTATTTAATGCACTAAATGCAGAGCACAAACGTCACAAACTGTGTGTGTATCACTTCAGCTTTTTTCATATCTGCTGGGGGACTGAAGGTGTGAAATACTTTGATGAAAGTCTCCACCTAAAGACAACAGCTACTGAGAGCACACAGTAACTTTTAACCTGCTATTTGTAAACAAATACAATGATAAGCCTATGGACAGCAGCTGTAATTCAAAGGGAGTGCCTTACTAACTGCATACACTAAACCAGCTACATCTGCCTTAGAAATAAATAGGGTTTGATATAACTGCATCAGAACAGGGAATTCATAACAATTTATGAACAAACAGCAACATTATTTCATTGTACAATAAGAAGGTAACTGAAGTAGGTAATAATTCTTCTAGCTCTACACAGTACCCAAGCCCAGGATGGAGAACATCATTTGACATTGGATTTCAAGAAACAAAAGTTGCAGGCAACTTTCTCTTGTCAGGCAAGACTCTGAGCTGTGGACTTGTGTTTTCCCGGAGGACATGATCAGTGGATGAAGGTGAATAGATGGAAATAACTGATTTACAGCAGCTTCCCACAGTGCACACACACAAATTAAAATCTACAAATCTTCTTATCACCTCTGTGGTATCAGCAAAGGGTGTGTTTCACATGCACTAAGTTTTCAGCTAAGTTAGACTAATATATAGCCATTGGCTACATATAATACCCTCTCCCTTTAACACTGCTTTACAGCCTTGGAGCTGAATGGGATGGGAGAGGCAATATTGCACCATGCTTAGATTGGCAGGGAAAGGTCACACATGACTCTATCTTTTCCCATGGCATGTTAGAGAACAGCTCATATTCACAGTACAGACCAGATGAGAGCACCACTGCAGTAATCCACGTATCTAATATGCAAATATCTTTCCTATACTAGTTTCTCAGCTTTATACAATAGACAGCTACAAAGTGAGACAAAAAAATTCATACCTGCCTCCTCCAAAGTGGATACTCTCATGTGATGGGACTTGGACAAGACTTTACGAGAGAGGTGAATCAAGCAAGTTGTTTGCAGAGAGACATGGTAAAGGCATTTCCCCAGCTGTCCCCAGGCACCTGCACCACCTTCTGCCCAGCTCCAGGTGCTCAGCAGGTCTCTTCCTCTAACCATTTCCTGCAAATACAGTATCATCCAAACCTTCACCTCAGGATGGCTTTAGCAGCAGAACAACTTTGGGAGACCTCTCTAGGACTGCGCTTCTTCAGACCTCTTCTCCCACTCCTTTCCTCATAACTGCTCTGATTTATAGGCCTAGTTTGGCCTCATATGATTTAATAGGATGGATTTTTCTTTTTTTAATTTATTGTCAGTAAGGAGGTGTCTCCCCACCTTCAACCAAACAGTCCACGTGCAGCCTGGGCTGGTGAAATAAGCTTGCTGAACTGGAGCCATGCTTTAGTACAGGAGCTCAATTTAAAGCAAAGCAAGAAATCCATATTCCTACAGACAGTTACACCAGCAGTTACAGTCACTACCACTGTTCTGGCTTGGAAGTCCTGCCTGATACTTGGGAACACAAGAACGGATATGGGGCTCGTGACTTTGTCCAGAGTTGCAGAGGAGACTGTGCAACACGGGAGCTCCAGGGTTGCAATCAAAGTATTTCCTTATGGAAGGGCAATCGGATATGCTCCATTTAACCTGCAGGCATTAGCTGTTACGGACACAGACAACTCTGTCACTGGGCACTGATAAATAACGCAACTTTGCTGGTAGTAGAAGCAGTAGTGATCTAACTGCTATGGAAACTATCAGCCCACCCCCTAGACCTATCGGGACTTAGCGGGTGCAGCTGCAAAATGTCAGCAGTGTTGGGAAATTGTGGCTTTGTCACAAGCTGCATGTATGCAGGCACGGCGAACCATGCAGGGCAGTGTGCAATTGCACTAGCAGCTGCACTCTGTGCTGTACCGCTACGCTTATTTTAGCTTCCATAAATAAAAACATGAGCAGAGCAGCGCCGCGGAAGTATTTACAGAATAATTTTCAATTGCCGACACTGCCAGGCTAAGCACTGAATGCTAAAGTTTATGATGTGTAATGCCTTGGGCTACCACGGCCCCAATTTGGACAAACCTGCCATTAACACCCGTGTGGCAGTTATTTTACTGGGGGTGACAGATTGTGAGGTAGGGAGAGTAATTCAGACTATTACCCAGGTGAAGGCATGAAAGCTCAGTGATATATGAAGACCACTTAAATTCATTGTATCTTGTACATCACATCTTTGATAGATTATGGCTGTGGCATTAAAATGGAAATGGTTTCTCTGAGGCCTGACAGGGGCTGGGGTGACCCATGACCTCCCTCTGAGGAATGTGACTGACCGAATTATCAGTTAAGAGAAAAATCTATGGGGAATAGACTCACAGTGATGGAGAATCCACCATGCATATATATTTTTTTTAACTTTTGCTTTGATTGAAGGCTGTGGTACTCAAGCATACCCCTCCACCTCCTCCTCTCCATGTCTCCCTGCTCCCCCCCAGCCAATCCCAGACTCCTCCGCTCTGATTCCAGATCAGCCGGGCCCCCAATATTGATTGAAAAATTGTTATTAGAGATAGTAGGTCTTCCTGCATGCTGCCTACTGATTTAATTTGGAAAACACTTAATTTTATGAAGCGGTAAATGATAGTGGCACGCTCTCTCGTGTTAGGGAGCAGCTGGCTCTTTAGCTGTTCACCGTCACTACTCCCAGGTGTCCTCTTTGCAATCATGTGTTCCCTTCCCCTTTGCTTAACAAGTTATTTCAATTTCTAAACGAATGCTGAACAAGAGAAAGACAACATGCAAATTGAGATCCCAGCCGCCATTCACACATGAAAAAGTTCCCCTGGAATTCCCTCAACTCTGCCTGTCCCTCCCGCCCTCCCTCTGCATCTGTCAGGAAAAAACAGAGCCCTTGTTCTCATCAGATTGTTTTTACCAATGACCTGACACCACCATCTATAATTAATTACATCATTTACATTAGACTATTGACTAAACAAATACATAAATCATAGGCAGAGTCAATAGACGCAGACATATTTAATCATGTTCTAAATAATGATTACTGCTCCCATAATGCAATAATTATTTTCAGCAGCTGACTTGAATTAATCTTCTGTCAAAGTGCCACCTGAAAAAAGAGAGCAGACCACGACAAAGATGAAGGCAGTGGCCCTGGTGATGGAGAAGCTGCCTAGCACTTTGCCTTCACTCTCCCTGTCTCCCTGCCTGCCTCTCTGTCTCCATGAGATCTGCAGGTGGTGGGCCTCAGAAGATGCTCAGTACTGCCTAATCGGCACCCTCACCTCCTGCCCTCATTCACTGCTGGGGAGCCCTGCCAGGCCCCCAAAGCACATTGTGCATGCCATGGGGCTAGCCCCAGCTCTCGCTTGACTACCACATGACTCAAATCTCCCTGCAAGCAAAAGATGACCTCCCACTTACTCCAGCAGGTGTCTGGCACTGTGCCTCCACACCTTGCAAGAGTGGGACTCTGCTTGGGCACCCTTGCACCCACCTTCCCTCCCCTCTGTACAGAAGAGCCCGATTTGTGAGGTGCCGGATGTGTTTGAAAACCAGACTGATGTGACCCTGAATAGACACCACTTTCCACAGAGACTAATGCAATTAGGGTGAATTTAACTCTCATTTACTTAAAAGCATTTCAAAAGGCATTTCATTAATTTGCAAAACACACATCTGGTCTATCGTGCCGATCCGCCTGGCACGCTCCGACCATGGCATGTTTTCAAAGGGCCCTGAGAATGGTGCTCTGCTCCTCCCCCTCGTTTCCACAGCAGCTGAAAGCCTCCTCCCAGCAAAGTCCATCTGAGCATCGATGTGAACAGCAGGAGCACAGTGCCCCGACTCCCCGAAGGACCCCGTCCCCAGTGGTTAGCCTAAGGTGTCATGATAGTGGAAGCACAGTACTTTAGTGGAGATAGAGGCTCAATCATTACAAGGGCTGCTGCGGCTTTCAGTAGGTATCCTCAGAGAATAAGATGATGAAGAGAAAATTCCCCATGCAGGATAAGCAGCATCACAAAAAGATACCCCAGGTTTAAGGCTGCAAATCCTCCAAGGAGGAGTTGGGCCTGTCTTAACCCTGGTCCCTGCTTGAAAATTCACACCTTGTGGGATGACAGCTCTGTGGGAGAGCCACAAGGAGAAGGATTTCTAGCTGGGAAAATTTGGGGTAGTTTAGGAGCTTCTTTATGTTGCAGCAGGCACAGGAGTGGTTTCAGGGAGGGAGTAGAAACTTTTTAACAACTTTCCTCTTCCAACTATTGACTAGACAAACAGACTTTCTTTTAAAGCTATTTTGATAACCTGTGGCTTGATAAAGCAGGATTGCACTGCAGATATCTGCAGCTGCTACAGGCATTTTATTGTACTGCTGCGCACTGTGACAGAAATTACTCTGCACCTGACGCTTGGTGAGGGTTTAGCAGTTCTGGGAGGTACAGACACACTCTCCTGATTCAGGCACTATCCAGCCTTTAACAGAAAGGATTTAGCACTTCTCTAAACTGCCCACCACATTGTTTTTTCCTGTCTTCTTGCATTGTCAAGATATTACACAACTAAATTTGATTCAGCAAAGCCTTTCTTCTGTTGCTGAGGAGGAAGGAAGTACAATAGTGAACATCAGATAATTTAAGATATGGAACTGTCTAGAAAATTCTATTGTAAAACCAAAGCCTCTATTATTCTTCTAAAACTAAAAAAAAAAAAGGGGGGGGGGGGAACTTCAACTCTCAGATTTTAATTTCCAAGTAGGGGGTGATTATATCACAGGCTACTCAATAACACCACTATTATATGTGTACAGCTGATTCTTCCTAACTGTACATGTTTGTCATAACACAAATCTAAATCAGCCTGAGGAGATGTAATGAATGGCATTTGGATGTACAGCTTGGTATTCATAGCACCTCACAACACAGCACTTTTGAACACTTTTCTGAAATAGAAGAATTGGGCAGACTACTCTTAAATATTCATGAAGGATAATGAAAAAACAGCCATCAGTGACAGTGTTATAGGTTGGTTAATATTGTATGATGACTGTGTTATAACCATAAATAAACAATAAGCATGAATGATAGTGAATATAAATAATTATTAATACAAACAATAAATAATAAAATATGAGCTCAAGAGGGTGATGTGATAGAATCACGATAGGCATCAACTACCGAATGGTTTTCCCTCTTACTCCTTGGTCTCTCAAAAAGCTTTCAGAGTTTTCAGAGCCAACATTGTTATTTGCTGCTCTCAAAAGCAAACCAATGCAGTATGCTGTGCTTCCTTCTCTTACAACATGCACTGATAGCATTTCAACAATATGCTACTGGTAATAAAAAATTGCAGTCTTGACCTTCTAGACAGTACAAGCCTTAAATTGGCCATGAGCACAAAAGGAATGAAACAGAAGAATATACTACCAATAATGTTATTTTCTTCCCTGGAACTGAAAGGAAGGAACTTGTGTGAGCCATCTGTAATCACAGTCTGCTTAATTGCAACCTTCAGCCTCAGACTTTAATCATTGGGAAAAAATGCTAAAAGAGTTTTCTTAGTTGTACATGTAAAACATTCACTGCAGAGATGAGGGTGGGAAATATTCCAAAGAGAAAGCAAACAAAGAAAACAAGAGATAAAAACATTCCTGTGGCTAACAGTCTGAGCTGGATGGGGACATATAAGGTGCAGTCTCTGTGTTTGGTACAGGTCTCATAGGAGAAGTGGGAGGCAAGTCAACCAACTCTCCAATTCTCTTTCCAGAATTATAATAGGAACAGAAAATTCTTGATGCCTGCCTTGTCTCTTTGTGTTACAAGCTCTAATAAGAAACAATTTAGCATTGATGAAGACAGTAAAACCCATCAGAAATGTTGTACACAGCAGCAGTCACACGATGCTGGACCACAGTGGCAAAAATCAGCTTCGCCACTATAACCTGATGGGACTGATCTAACAGCCTCCCTCAGAAAAGCCTCTCACCCCTAGCGTGCACAGAAACCTTGAGAAACTTTCTGGAGGTGCTCTCTCCTCAAACTGGTGCTCAGTAGTAATGGGGCATCCTGACATCTTGATAAGCAACCTACAGGACACAAGAAGTTGGAAAGCTTGAATGATTGCCCTAAGACTGTGCAGGTTCCTGCATGTAGGAAATACTCCCATCAAGGAATTTGCATTTACTCCTTGTTTACATAGTTTCTTAGCCTTCTGGATTTATCTTATCTGAGTAACCTGCTGTGTCACACTCAAAGGCCATAACTTAATTACTTCATTACACCTGGGCCTTTTGAACCCATTTGTTATCTTGGTCAATCTTCTGGTCCCCCTACCAACCTGAGCATATTTGTGAACAGTAGATGGTTGTTGAGAGGCTGCAGTGCAGATGGAGACTTTCTCAGGGAGCTGCCTTGTCTGAAGTAGCTGGGCAAAATGTATTAATCGGAGCCATGACTGAATTCAGATGAGAACAGCACCCTTTAGAAGCAAATTCTGCTACGGTACCCCCATCCATCCTCACTAGCAGGTTTTCCCATGCCAGGAGCAGGCAAAGCAGCCAACAGCACATCAGTCACACCTTTTCATGCAGCACTTACAAGGCACTCTGATGCTGTTTGAAAAGAATATTCTCTGCAAACAGGAATCCCAGTCACACCGATTTTGATGAGCTGTATGATTCCTACTCTTCTTTTTTTTTTGCACTTCTCTTCTTGCACCCTTTTTTTTTGCTATGTCAGGGTTAAAGCACTTATCTCTGCTTTCCAAACCCTGTGCATAGCCCTGCCCTATTTCCCCACTAACTTGCCATCTCAAGATTCCAGTGTGCCTATCCATCTGCCGGCCACACAAGTCTGCTGTCATACCCCTGATTCCTTTCATGGTGATCCTGAGCTACCTGGAGTTGAATACTTTACTTTTATTGTTTGATTTTGGAAGTAAAGTTTTTCTTTCACTTGTGCTGTTGAAAGGATTGTCCACACTATCGAGACCTTTTCCCCGCAAACAAATCCTTAGTAATTTCTTTATAAACCTGGCTCTGGAATGACATTTATGAGGGACCACTTCTCCTCGATTTGTTTAGCTTTACAACAACTAGATTTTTAAATTACTGCTGCATTAAGTTTGTTTTATCAAAGCCAGAAGAGAAGTCATGGCCAAGCTCCTGTTATTGGAGATAGTGGCCAAGAGTTGTGGAGAAATCCTCTTGCTTTCCCGTCACTTGAACATGATACTGGGGGAATGGTTGCCTGCTGGTGTAAACAGCAGTATGGATATGAGCTCATAGCCAGCCCCAAAATCTTTAATAAAGAAATAAGGCTCACTTATTACAGACAGATGTAAGTAGCCAAGTGATGCAGTTATTTATAAACTTTTGTTAAGCCTGTCATTTTTAGCTATGCTTAAAGTCAACCTTTTAAAATGATGTCTCAGGAACACAGTCAACAGCAAGGCGAACTGGTCTTTGTCTTGATTAGATTTTGCTCCCTTTACCTTGATGAAATGATGCCTTATTAGCATTCCAAAATGAGAGTGCGCTCTAAATGTAAGTGGATTTTAATACAATCTTTTTGAGGAAATGTCAAACTGCATTGGGTACGTCTCCTCCCTGCCCCCCTTCTCTTCCCCGAACAGCAGAGTTCAGCAAGGAACTGTGCCAAAATAATGAGCAAGGAACAGGGGGAATTTCAGAGTCAAGGTAAAAGATGAGAAGTAAATTCTGCCAGCAGTAACAGCGCTGTGGTTCTGCTGCCACCTGCTTAATTCAGTGCCTTTCTTTTTTTTGGTTTTGCACTGTTGTTAACTGAGAAGGCTTTTACCCCAAGCACTTCTCATGACTACTCAATTAGTACTTAACACCACATACCAAAAGCTGGAGGTTTTGCTGGCGTGAAGTGGTACCAAATGGCACAGTTATTTATACTGGCGGGAAAGTCAACCCAAGCAGTTACCCTCTTGTGCACCTTGATTTATTTGGGATTATGGGAGATGGGCAAGCATGGTCCTTCAGAGGCTAAAGCACCCCTGGAAAATTGTCTCCCAAAGTTACCAGTCTGGAGTAAAAAAAAGCCCAAACCAAACCCAAGCCTCACACAGGCAAAGCATACCTGCTTAAATTAAATTAAATATTAACATCCCCTGCTTTAGACTTGTACCGTGAAAGTAATATGTGCACTGTTAATGAACCGCAATTTATTTACACCTCAAACAAAGAATATCCTCACTGCCCTAAAGCAGTTAAATTGCCCTCTTCCTAGTGAAATTTATTGCCATTTAAACATGCCAAAAGGCCATTCTGCTGGTCATTACAAAAATCTATCATTTCTGCAACTGCTGGTATCCTGTTCTGTGGTCAAATTCAATCTGAGAAGGGTCAACAGAATTTTTCCACCAAATGCTTCCCTCTTGCCTGTCATCAATTTACTTTTGTCAACAAAAAGGGCATTACTACCGAATGAAATAGAAGATCCTCTTAAGACCTCTGGCAAACAGTGAGAGCTTCTCTGACATATCGTATCTTTTCTGCTTGCAGATATGTGTGTGAGTGTGCTAGCTCTGTAACTGTACTGAATGCATGAGCAGTAATTTTGTAGCTTGACAAGCTTCTTTTACTCCAACAAGCATTCACATTTCTAACCACTGTGGATTTTCACAGCATTTTCAATTTTTATCTATGAAAATAGCTTTAAGAACATGTTTTCTATTCGGAAATTATGAAAGTCTTAGTAACTCAGATTTTTGTCATGTAGCTCTTCTGCTTTTCTTATATGCACATAGTCAGAGGGCACACAGAGACTTGCTTTACCTCAAGTTACATCCATTTGGTAACCGTACAGTTCCAGCTAGACACACAGACAAAGACAAGAGAGCTGCTGCTTAGAAAAGCCATCAGATGACATCCAAAAGCACACTCTGCTACTTCATGTTACTTTTGCTACTTCTTAAGTTGAAGTTCCTGCCTCTTTAGCTGGTGAGGCAAAGTGAGTTACTTGCTGCATGTGGCTGAGGCCATTAAAGTCACACACACGCACAAACACAAAGAGTTAGGACCACCAGTTCACAAAGAGACGTCCAACTTCGACCTGCTACTGACTTTCAAAATTTAAAATGGCTGATGTCCCTACTGGGAGCACCACACTGAAAACTGATTTCATTGTAAGTGCTGGAGAACTCTCGATTCCATTGAAAGCACAGTTAGATTTTGGCTAGAGGTCTAAAAATGCTAGAGAATAGTCTAGTGCTATACAGTAAAGATAATATTACTAATAAAATCAACACACTGCACTTAAATGATTTTTTAATATACCAGTGTCAGGAAACACAAACCTAAATTAAGTCGATTAGGTCACTACTATTAATCAGTATCCTCTTCAGAGCACCACTTCTTTTTTTCAGTGACTCAAGGAACTTAATTCCTTGGGAATTTAGTTCAAAGAACATGGCTTCTCTTTCTCTCAGAGCAAAAAATCGTCCCTGTACTTCATCCTCTGTCTCTCATGTCACTTCTGTGGCCAAACAATAGTGGATTTTACTTGGAAAAGCTCTTAACTGGTGCAGCATGTAGGCTTTTCCAAAGCCGAGCACTTTCTATGTGCTATCACTACTAGAGCATTCAGATGAAGCATTAAAGCTAACATCCAGACCAACTAACAAAGGAGGGTGGGTAAGGGGAAGAGGCAGAGAGAGAAACAATAAGACAACATTTTTTTAGTGAAGAACTACCTGAGCTTTGTCTAATTCCTTCTTCAGACTGTTTTCCTGCATGTGAATATGCAATGATCAGATGCTCCTTCTCAGGAGGATCAGTTGGATGATGGTGAGGGTACTGCAGATCTGGAAAGCTAGTCTGTCTCATAATTTTCTGTTTGTACAGGAAGCCAGAGGTCTTGACAGGCACATTCAATTAAAAAAACATCCATGCTTGAAGCCAAAAATTCACTCAAACACTCTTGTATGAGTTCTGAAGCAAAACCTCCTCTCAAAGAGACTCCAAAATAATTGTGTCGAATTTATACAAATGCTAACAATTTATTCCAAGAAAATGAAAGCTGCTGAGGTGAGACTGGGAGGTGTTAAAACTTCTTGAACATAAAAATATATAGCCTTGCTTAAACACAGCTGAATTTTCTTGAGCTGGCTACAGTCCTCAGCATTCCCTCTTCTGATTTTTAATCACTTGAAAACATCCATATTATTTTTCCTGTGCTGATGAGATGATGAAAGTTGTTCTCCTGTTTGAATACAATATAGGTGAGGAGAACAGCCTGTGACAGCTTATAACAATTACTTGTCTTGATTTTTAAGGAGAAGAATTGGCCAGCACAGCAACAAAGAAGAGAATAAAGGAATGTGAGGTGCCCCTCTCTTTAAACGACCTACAAATATCTCTTGTCTCTGTGCTCAGCAGAACAGCTTGCATGTGGGCAGAGGACAAGGGGGAATGGGCAGAGCTTTGTCTCCACTAGCCCCATTGCATCAGTCAGGAAATCCACACTATTAAGTGGTATCAGGAGGATTAAATAAGTCTGTTCTTAGTGTAGGCTGAGTTTTTATTCTTTTCCACTGTAAGAAAAGAGAAACTGGGAAAGGCACTGAGATTCTTTAAGCATTTCTGTACGGCTATTGACCTTCAAAGCATCAGGCAAAGCCATCATTTGGAACTTCAGAAGCAACTGCTGCAACAACCAGTATTTTACTGAGCAATATATGGATTCTCCACCTGGGATGGCATAATCCTACTTATACATACAAACTAGGGGATAAGGGGATGGAGAGTAGCCCTGTGGAAAATGAGCTGGGGGTTTGGGTTAATGGCAAGTTGAACATGAGTCAACAGCATGCCCTGGCAGCCAAAAGGGCCAATCATGTCCTGGGGTGCATCAAGAACGGTATAGCTAACTGGTCAAGGGGGGTGATTATTCCAGTCTACACTGCACTGGTGCAGCCTTAGCTGCCTATATAAAGACATCAACCTATTAGAGTGTCTTCAGAGGAGGGTGACCAAGATAGTGAAAGGGCAAGACTTATGAGAAGCAACTGAGGTCACTTGGTCTGTTCAGCTTGGGGAAGAGAAGGCTGAGGAGTGACATCTTCACAGTCTACAACTTCCTCAAGGTGGGCAGTGGAGGGGCAAGTCCTGATCTCCAATCTGACAACCAGCAGTAGGATATGAGAAAATGGAATGGAACTGAGTCAGGGGAAATCCAGATTAGGCATTAGGAAAAGGCTTTTCACTGAGAGGCTGGTCTGTCGCTGGAACAGGCTCCCCAAGGAAGTAGTCACTGCAACAATTCTGTCAGATTTCAAGGAACATCCGGACAATGCTTTTAGTCATATGGTTTAGATTTAGGTAGTTGTAAGAGGAGCAGTGAGTTGGACTTGATGATCCTTATGAGTCTCTCCCAATTTGAGATATTCTATGACTCTTTAGATACACAGACGAGCCAAGTTGTCTGCTATATCAGGGCCAGTATATGAAGTTCCCATGCCCACACCAATGAAATGGGCCTGTGTGACATTCATAACACATGCTGATGCTGTAGACCTCATAGGTGCACAGAACCCCCTAGCTCCCTCGTCTTATTGGCTACCAGTAGTTCCAGTGAGAGGAACTTTACTGAGCAATATATGGATTCTCCACCTGGGATGGGGCAATCCTATTTATACATATAAACTGGGAGATGAGAGGCTGGAGAGCAGCCCTGTGGAAGTATGTGGTAAAATAAACTGGTACCATCTGCTTCCACCCAGGAAATGTCCAGCCTTGCAGAGTATTGCTCTGCCCGTGCACAGAGAAAACAGCTTCAGCTTCTGGCTGCCCTTGCAACCATTTCTTGCTACCTTCTGGAAGAGGCTGCAGCTCCGCAGGGAACTCAGCTGAAGCCCAAAATGAGCCCAGCTCCACGGTCAGGCATTTTAGCACGACCCATCTGGACATCCCTGCAAGTCCTGTCCCCCAGAGCATAGGCTGGGGCTCAGTTCTGCTTCTAGCAACTCAACTGGGGCAGATGCTCCAAGTGAAAGGGCAATAACAGCTTCAGCTGGTGAAATCAGACCTGTCACAGCTCACCTGACAGAGCCAGAGTGTCCATGCAGACTTTTTCTGTATAGTTTTGCTACTCAGTACCAGGAACGTAACTTGGTTCTGGTTAGAGTTTTTGGTCAGCTCAGTCTCTGCTGCAGTGGTTTTTATTGCATTTGCATGACAAATTTTGAAAGCTTAGTCAATGTGAAAGACAGAAAATTAAAGATATTATGAGGACTGAAGGCAATTGTGAAGAATTTTGTCTTTGTCAAATAGGAAGACCTCCTCCATGCTTGTCCTTGCTTCAGACATGAGGCATGAGATGAATATGGAAAAGTACTTTCATGCCAGGAAAAATTCACAGGTGAGAGCATTCCATTCGAGAAGCAATTTGCTTCACCAGTAATTTTTCAGTATGTTTTTTTGTCATCGTTGAAGGTGTTTGTGTCTGAATACGAGTTTTGTTTTTCACACAGGTCATATTTGGTTTCAGGGCTTACAATTCAAGTGAGACCCTTAGCTGCACGCATGTGGCATAGTTCTTAAACCATAAATTGAACAGGAACCTCAGAAGTTGGTTTAGTGTGAGGTGTTCCTGCCCATGGCAGGGGGGTTGGAGCTAGGTGATCTTAAGGTCCTTCCCAACCCTAACTATTCGATGATTCTATGGTAAGTTGATACTGAAACAGACTGCTAAGTCAGAGCAGGATAGAAAGATAAACTGTGTAGGGGGGAAAAGCTGACATAAACACAAGCACGCATGATAATTGGCAGCACAGTTAAAATCATACAGCTCATGATTGCTTTATCCAGAACTCAGTGAAACCAGTTGAGAACATCTTCACACATTCAAGGGTTATGGGTCATGATTTGTGTCAAAGAGTCTTATTTTACAAATTCTGTGGCTAAATGAATCTCGCACTGTGTTTCATTTTTTTTTGCCCCCAGGGAAGGTAGAGTGCTGAACAGCGTCTGCTGAACACAGCTCTTTGACATTGATGCTGTGGGACAGTTACCCAGCCGGAAGAATGATCCAGCAGTAGTACTGGGATTTCTTACATATCAAGAGGAGCCAAGAGAAGGAAGTGAGACACTGTCATAGTCACACAGATCGTGACAGCTTTTCGGTTCTAATCCATTGAGTATGTTCAGTGTTGCCAGATGATATAGTCCACGACAATGGTTATTTTACTCAAGTCTCCTTGTTTCCCATGAAAAGCAGGAAGTCATGGCTTTGTCATAACAAAATTTAAAAAAGCAATTATTCCAGTTTTATCCAATAGGGAAAATATGACCAATGTCATCAACGGAGCAGGGTTAAATTCATTAAAAATGTCCTGGATCCAAGGGACTGACAAATACCACCAGTCTATAAAAAAAACCATGCCTCGTGTTTTTTGTCACTGCTGTCTAGGCTGTGACAAACACTGGGCCTCAGGCAAAAAAGCACAAAGCATTTCATGTCATCAAAACATGAATCTGAGCTTTGCTTGGCACTTTTCCAGGGACGGACCAAGGCTGACAGCTTATGGGCATGCAGAATTATTGCTTGCTTAATGTTGAATAACAAAAGCCCTCACAAATCAAGTTTCGATTTCCAGGTACCCTAATAATTCACTATGTAGCAACTTTCTTCCAATGACTGTATGCTAAGCCAGAGAAGCCAGCAGTAGTGCTTGGAAGTGCTTGGCATAAAAGCACATCTGATACTGATCATATTACATGTTTATTTTGTTTCTTTGTGGGTACCCAGCAGTTAAGATCTTGATTCATAGCAGACCTTGTAAGCAGACAAAGAACGGTCCAAAGAGGCACTTGAACACTCGATTTCCAACTAATTCTGCCTGTTATTTTCCTACCACTGAGCCAAAAGCTGACTATGACGCAGCATGGCAACATAGCTTGTTACAATTGCAAAAGACACTAACTTATGCCTAAAAAGGTGCAGGGCTCTGATGCCTTCTTAAAGTCAAAAAGATGCTCTGGGCACATGCAGTGAGCATAGGATCAGCAATAGCTGCTCTCAAGGCAGCAGGTGATTGCTGAGTTCAGTTTTTTGTTGATACTTCTGGTAGTGCATTGTGAAAGTATACACACCATATGAACCCAGTGGATTACTATCAACTCATTAAAAAAGCCATCCTACTCTTCTGTTTCTTCCTTAGTTGTAAAGTTAAGTAGGGAAATGTTTGTCTTGCTTGTGATTCCTCAAGCTCTTCTCTACTCTCAATACATACCAGTTGGGAATCACCTCACAACAGCACCACTTACAGATGGGACTTCCACTTACTCACAGGCTGATAGATGACTTGTTTACGAGCTGCATTGCCACAGTGCCAACAAAGAACAGAAATGGTGCCCCATATAGATAGGGAGAGGGGAAAAGCTAGGTTTCTCCTCTCCAAATGGATGAGTGAATGGAAAGGTAGTTTGTGGGTCAGACATGGTGGCAGGTTATATTTTGTCGTATCTATACACTACCTACACAGAAATTACTGAAGACAGACCACTCTACAAGATGTAAAGCTCTGGCTGCAGGAGATTTTTTCCCCTCCTCTCCCTCAAACTGGTGTTTATTTTATGTTTAGTGCTACTTGGCAAGCTCTCATTGACATTTGCCCCTGGATTCCTCTAATGCAACTGTCATCATTTGAAGTTACACTTCTGAAGTCAGGTTTTGGGACTGAATTCAAGGGCAGATATCAAGAATCCAAGAACAGATATTTAACAAAGATGGGATGAACTGGGTTTCTGGAGTTACTTCTCTCACTTTGCTCTGGTTAGAGGCAGCCTGAACAGCAAGGTAAGAGATGCAGAGCAGAAAGGCTTTTTTCTCTTGCTGCTTTTTAGCAGCAAGAGAAAAAAAAATCCTTCCTTTACTTTTCAAGTAAGCTGCTGACAGGATAGTTGATCAGATGGACTGCCTGCTCTGATCAAGTCTGACCATTTCTACAGTTTTATCTTCCTGCAGAACAGAAACCCAGACAGAACTGATACTGGCAATCAAGACAGCTCCCTGAAACAGCCAAAGGAAACAACTCTCCAGTTATTGACGCACCAATAAATTATTAAAAAAACCCAGACTATATTAGTATTTTTCAAGAGATAATTAAGTCAATAATTTAAAATATTCTGCTATTTACTTTGGCTCATAAGCAGACTGGTGCAATTGCTTTTTGTCTGGCAGCGAGTTGCAACACAAGGAACGC
Organism: Nestor notabilis; assembly: GCF_000696875.1. Lineage (NCBI taxonomy): Eukaryota > Metazoa > Chordata > Aves > Psittaciformes > Psittacidae > Nestor > Nestor notabilis. Next base: position 141,078 of record NW_009942110.1, on the reverse strand, counting down.
CCTCCTTCTCTGTTGGGAAAGCCAGTTTTTTCAGGTTTGATGAGGCTGTTCACTGAACTCCTCCTTTCTGTTTCATCCTTCCACTATACTTTACTTGCTGTTGATGTTTCTGAAAGCTCACTCCTTCTCCTCCTTGCTGAGCATGGGGAAGTTGCAGCTTAGCTGCAGAGCTAAACCCAGCTAGTGCAACCAGCTAGATCTGCAAAGAACCCTCCTCTGCTCACATGCCTGAGTATCACCCGCCATGTCACTTGATCACTGAAGCACCAGTACGCTGGCTGACACTCATGTGTACTGGAATAGGGACATGGCAGCAATAGTCCAAATACCTGTGGACCTACTCTTTCAGAGACAGGAAGAACATAAGCCACAGCAAGGAAACTGGCAAGGGCTGCTGTATCCTGCTCTCGCTGCACTGCTGTATTTGCACAGGTACCTGTTGATAGAAGCAGCAGCTTCCAGTGTGGCTAAGCAGAGATGATTCCTCTCTTGCTGTTGGGTTGGACTCAGTGTCATCTTGTTTCTCCATTACTGCTCACTCCTAGGAACCCACTGATCTACTACATATCTTTAGCAATGCTTGACTTCGATATCTATATTTGATTTAGGAAAACAATATTTACTATGAAGCAGACACTTGGTGTTCAAAGCCAAAGGTACTTGCTTTAACGACTAGCTTACAACATCATTTTTCAACACAAAACCAAATCCTAGAAACAATACGTGTAAACATAGTGCAAACTGTGAAAGCTTTCCACAAGGTCTCTCTCACTGAGATTTACAAACTCTTTTCTTACAAGACCAGCTGTCTGACTACACAGGACAATACCTGCCATGACCAGAGAAATACTTACAGGACCCCCAAGGACTCCTGTCCAAGTTTTTCCTGCACAGCACACCCAGGCTAACCAGCTCAGCAAGGCTAGCATGCAAATGTAACTGTCTGTACCACCACTTCTACAGACTAGTGCTGGTAATTAATACTTAATAAAATCTTTGTTGTCTAAAACCTCCTTGAGTGAGTCAACCTTTGTGTGGCCTATCTTCAGGCTGCCTTGTATTGTAATCTTCCTTCAGCAACTGTTTGGGCAAGTATTTCTACGCTGACTGACAAGACCACAGCAGTGTCCATAATGAATGGTTTATGAGCATGTTACAAATTACATATTAAACCTTAGGTTTTGTAATTAATATCTGCAGCTTATTAGCTATATTCTAATCAAGTGCAACATATAATGAAATTATCCATGAGTGTGGTTTTGAACTTTTTATCCAGCTGTCACAAGGTTTTGGTTTTAAAGTTAGTTTAGATACATTATTTGACAAAAACCATAATTACAAGAGCAGATGAGGTATACAACTAATCCACTTTAGAGTTATGATTGCTTCATATGCCATTCTGCATGTATATAGGCAAATACTTGATCTACTATGCACTTTAATAAATACATTAATAAAGGTCATGTATTTTCATTTTCTTTCTAATAATGTTAATTTGGCTTTGCAGATGAATCTCTAACATGGTGCCATTGTTTTCTTCACAATGTTAATTTCCTCTCAGATACTGCTTTTTAAAACGGTTGCAGTCGTTCTTATTGCAGTCTTTGGAAAACCCAGAAGCAGAGTGTAACTTGATAAGGCTGTAGTCAGCAGCCCTGTCCTTACCTGCAGGAGGAAGCAGCGTTACGGCTTCCAACTCAGAGTTCCTGCATAATTATAAAGTGACTTCTGCCATTTAGTAGCCTTGCGAATTACCCATGTGGTTGATTCTACCACATCCAGATACTTTTATAAACCAAAAGTGAGGATATTTGCCTAAATTAAATATGGAATTTGATTGCATCAAATATGATCCCTCTGTTTCCAATTGTGTTTGGTACGGCTGCTTTCAAAGTCTGCACCCACCCATCTTGAACAGTACAGCAGTTAGAGCAAGCACATCTGAGATGACAACTCTATTGTATTTTAACAATGTCATCTTCCCTGCAGCAGCGTGTGTTCAGGGCACTGCTGCAAGCACATGACACACAGAGGGGAATGGCACAGTGAACATATCAGCCCAGTCATCACATGGCTTTTGGATGAATGCCACTCGAGCAGCACAGGAAGATGAAGTGGAAAGAAGATACGGTGATGGTGGCTTCAAATACTGACATATACCTGCACCTCTCCTTTTAAACACTGGCTGCAATTCTCAGAAGTTGGATTGCTAATAAATAGCATCCAAAACGCAATCGTCATCTCAGCATTTTGCTATGCAGATAGGGTCGTGCTTTCTGAGCAAAGCAGCATGCTGCCCTCAACAGAAAGCCCTGTTTATCACTTGGAGATGCAATGAAAATAACAAATGTCCAGAGTAAACCTAATTCACTGTGCTACTTAGTATTTGAAATACATAAATATGTCAAGCAAAAGACCTCTAATAGACCCTTTTATACTGGTTATAGTGTACATATAATTTTCCTCTCATTAGTACAAAAACTACCTAGGGAACTATCGGCCCATCCTTCATCCATTTAATCTGCATTAGTTTACTTTTACCTTGTGTTTAATCTGCTTTCCCTCAAGGTATTTTGAATAAATCAATAGGAATACATGATTGTTTAATGATTTTTAGAAGAGCTCCCTTCGACCACAGCTGCATGATTTAGAATGACTAATTCCACTTTTTACAATTGATCCTGCTGTGCACAGCCCATCCATTCCTGCCATGTCTGGCCAAAGCGATCAGGAGCTCCATGGTGAGGGGAGTCTTAAAGGGCCCGAGGAGGGTTCCCAACAGCTTGGGGGTGGGGGGAAATAAAAATGAGTGAGGCAACATGAATATTCAAAATAAATCCTCTTAATTCGTGGCAATAGGCTCCAGCTCCATAATGTAGCTCAGCACTGTAGCCTGATCATGCCCCTCACATATCTAGGTTTTGAGTGCAGTAGTGTATCTTGCTCTTCGAAGTGCCTGAGGACAACAGAGGATTTCACATGAGGCAGCAAGGAGAAGACCCAGGTTTGGTGCAGCAGGAGGGACTCCTAACAGTGGGATTTTAGCCTCAAGTGTAAACACACATGCTTGCCGAAGCTCAGTGCGCAACCAGAGCTTGCTTGCATAACAACAGAGGCAAAGTCCTCCTGATTTGATATGTAAAGGTACAGTCACTTCTAGCTTCCATCTCTTTTTAACCTCGAAGTCATTTTGGTAGTGTGAATACACCAATGAAGAAAAGATATCACTGAAAAGGGCTGTTATACCAGTTTAGCCCATTCACCATGAAGGAGGTGTGGTGTAGTGTGTATAAAACTAGGGCTGGGATCAAGAGAGTTCATAGCTATACACATTTCTGCCATTGAGCTGTTGCCTGACAGGGGATGTATCCTCCCCAGCTTTGTTTCTCAATATCTCACCAGTTGTCTGATCTTATTCTAAAAGAGCATACATTTCCTCAAAAAAATCCAAACCTATATTACTACATTTTAACAGAGCTCTGAGCACAGCAGAGCTCTGGTATCTGTTAAGAGTCCCAGGCCATTTGATACAAACAGCAACTAGAACATCATAACCTTATTTTATTGTGATAATGCAGAGAATAAACCAGTTAGCAAGTGCCCAGCCTGGTGCCCTATGCCCTAACCACACTCTTCTCCGAAGAGCAGGACTGATATCCTTCCTAACCCTGGCACCCTCATCCAATACCAGCACCAAACCTGCCTCCCTCTCTTCAGGGGTACTTAGCAAGTAGTCTTTTCTATAAGTACAGAAACTATGGGCAGGAAGCTATCTGAATTATAAAAGTATCCACAGCATGGCTGAAGAGAAAGTCAGCACCTCTTACATACCTGTGTTACCTCTACAAAAAGACACAAGCTCTTGCTGAGGGTTTTATCTGTGGAAAGCAAGACTAATAAAGATGGGCCTAAACCCCAACCCTTGTGTGGTCATCCTGGAGGTGGTGGCTGTTTTCTGCCAGCCTGCTTTCTGCTCAGTCTTGCTCCACTATCAGAAATATCTCAATGTAGGGGAGGGGGGATGGTGGAGTGGTGTGTTTTGAGCTGTCAGCATAAGGCACAGAGGTCTGGGAACTGCAAGAGAATTATCAGCAGTATCACTAACAAGCCCGACCTTTCAGACAGCTGAATTCACAGGATGTAGAAGTCACAAAACTTCTCCTCCCCTTGACCCTCCCTCTTTTAAGATGTTGGTGGGTTCTGGATTAGGCCATACATAAAATTCAACAGTCCTGGTAAGACTAAATTCACCTTATTTCAATGGTGAAGCTGCATGATATATGAGCACATTGGCAAACAGACCATCATTGTACCAACACTCAAAGCTGACACTGCAACAGCACTAAAGGAAAAATATTGGTAGTTAGCTCCAATAAGTTAGAAATCTTCTCTGATAGGGACACTGAAAGTGATTGAGATGGGCTGTGTAAGAGTCCTAACAAAGTGCCAAGGTACGGAAGACATTACAGTTTACATTGAATAATCTATTGCTCTAAGGTTTGTAAGTTGATTGCAGTCCAACAAAGACTGTCAAGAAGGCTGGCACTTATTATTTGTTCTATCACCAGTTTAATCAGTTCCCAAAGCTCTTTGCAAGATGATAGGGAATTCTGGGGAGATAGAGAACTCTTGTAAAGATCAGAATGGCACAACGCTGTGGAAACGGGAAATCCCCTGGGGTGCAGAGGAGGTACCTACACTCTGCAGTGGAAAACTGTTCCACACATCAGAGGAGCATCCTTGGGGTACAGAAGGAGGTGGAAAGCAGAAGCCACAGTCAGTTGCTGTCACTGCTCACCCTCCTTAGCTTGCCCCCAGTAGATAAGGCAGCTTGAGGTTTTATGAAGAGAAAGTAGATGTTTGTGCCCACATGACAAGTTTCATAAGATGCTGGAAGGCTTCTTGACAGCAAGGGGTGGTGGTGGTGTGTTTGATAACTGCTGCTGAATGGTTAGAGCAGTGTATTGACACATCTGGTAACTGACAAACATCTCTAAGCATTTGGGTTCAGCTGGGTTCAATCCTGGGTTCAGCTACAGCAGTCATTTTTTCTCCTTCTTAGTAGCTGGTGCAGTGCTGTGTTTTTGACTTTCAGCCTGGGAACAATGCTGATAACACCGATGTTTTTAGTTGTTGCTAAGTAATGTTTACTCTGACCAAGGACTTTCTCAGCCTCATGCTCTGCCAGGGAGGAGGGGAAGCCAGGAGGAAGCAGAGACAGGACACCTGACCCAAACTGGCCAAAGGGCTATTCCATACCACAGCATGTCATGCCCAGTATATAAACTGGGGGAATCGCCCAGAAGGCCCAGATCACTGCTCGGGTCGGGCTGGGTATTGGTCGGCGGGTGGTGAGAGGTTGTGTCCTTTTCCCTTGTTATTCCTCTTATCATTATTATTGGTAGCAGTAGTGGTTTGTATTATAACTTAGTTACTGGAGTGCTGTTATCTCAACCCGTGGGAGTTACATTCCTCCAATTCTCCTCCCCATCCCTCTGGGAGCAGGGGGAGGAAAAAGGTGGGGGAGTGAGCAAGTGGCTGTGTGGTTCTGAGTTACTGGCTGGGCTTAAACCACAACAGCAGTCCACTCTAAGTGTCCCAGGACTGTCATAATGCTGCACATTTAGTGACTGCATACAGGAAAATCTGTGGGACTGGAGCAGATGTTGATAAGCCATCTACAGACTGACCCCCTCAGGCTCCCTGACCTGGCAGTCACAGTCATCCCCTTCAGTGGATAATGATCTCCTGCCACAAGCCATCTCTGAACTCCACTGGAGATACAACACAACAGAAGTAACAAGAAAATTGGCATTTCTGCTCCAGATACCCTACCCACAGGCCAAAGCTGCTGCCATAACCAACACCATACCTAGTTCTTCTACCTGCCACCTGAAGCTTCAGGCTCCGGTTCCTCTTTTACCCCAGTAAATACCAGTGATGCTCTAACTGAAAGCTAACTCAAACAGCTCCCAGCCCAGACCTATGATTAGCAGATTGCAATCTGGGCTACTGTACTGGCAAGATAATTCTCCCCATACCCTAGGACTTAACCATAGAACTCAGAGCACCTGGCACTTGTAACACGCACAGATCCCACAAGAGACTAAGTGAAGGTCTTTGCATATGAAAAGTAGAGGGAAAAAATCCATCTGGCATTGAAGGATTTTAATTTCTACACAGAGAAATGAGTTCCAGAGAATATTGCCCAGTGTCACACAGGAACATGAGAGATGTGAAAACTTAATACAGACATTCTGAGTTGCAGTTCTGTGCATTAAATACAGTCCCACTCTCCCTTATGGATATAGTACCTCTACACTAAAAAAATCAACTAGTGTACAGGACATAAGCATCTTACACCTCCAGACATACACTTAAATTCACAAGCTTATGCATTTTCTTCTCATATTTAAAAGGAAAGTTTATGGAGGAAATTATTCTTCTTACTGGTAGAGTAACAACTTACATATTTTGTTTACTGGCACACATTACTTTTTGGCTGTTTCAGAACATTACGTCAACCACCTCAGAGTGTCTTTTTCTTTTTTTAGCTTTTATGTAAGTAAAACCTTTATATTTTACTGTTTGACCAAATGATAAAAGTTTGTTTATAACAGTAGAGCCAGAGTGGTCAACCTGAAGCTGGAAGGGAAGAAAGGAATGTCTTTGAGAACGCAATACTTGTGAGCTGAAATGGAAAGAATGATTTTCTGTTTCTTTCCCTCCCTTCTTTTATCCTCTGTCTGCCCTCTAATGACTTGCTGAATTTTTCCCAACCTCATTTGGTTAATATTACTTCTGATCTTTTTATTCACCCTTGAACTAAACATAAATATCTTTCTCCTTAGAATACCCTTGTAATACTACCCTGGCATCAGCAGGCGTTCCAGACAGCCCCTGCAGCCATAGGCTCTTACCAGTTTTAAAAAGCCTCAAACCTCCATCAAGCAAAAATGTTGGCAACTTAGACTCTTAAAGTTCATCTGATTAAATCTGCAATAAAATATGCACCATGTAAATGATCTCCCTGCTTTCCCAGTGTTTTCCTCTACTGCACTATCAGACCATTTCTACACTTGTTGTTTGTGTTAAGACATAAGTGGTTTAGAAGTTGCCTAATTATAATCATGTCCAGCTCCCTGCAGAAGCATCAGACTGGAGTGAGGTGCACCTATCTTCTGAAAAAGCAGGCCCTTCCAGATAGCCGACACACGCACCAAACTCATTTGGCTACTATCAACTGTGAGCTCTGAGTAGCAAAACCAGCCTCACGACCCCAGAGATGGGAGCTGCCTACTGGCCCTCAAAAAATCCTCCCCTAACTGAGGTTCCCAAAAGGAAGCTGGTAAGTTCTTCCCCCAATCTAGGCATTTAATAAAACCTAGCAAGTTAATCTGTCAAGCTGTTAGTGAAATATGCTTCTATCTCTGAGTTAATTGTATGACAGAAGGGCTTTCAGTTTGTCTCCAGGATTGCAAATCCTTAGGCTATATATGCTTTTGCTTACACTGTCAGCTCTTTGGGGCAGTGCTTGTTCTGGCTGTGTGTGTGGGCAGCAGTGAGCACAGCACTGGTGCCACTAGGACTCAAGTGAATATTAATAACTAGACGAAGTACGCCTGCATTCCCTCATTAGGAGCTAAATATGTCTTTGCCTGAAGTGACTGATGGAGCATTTGGGTCTTGCACATAACGTCGTCTCATGACAAACTTTAAGGAGCAAGCAAACTACCATTTCTATGCTCACTTACTCTATTACTGTTCACTTCCACTGCTCAAGCCCCAAATATTGCCAGTTTTAGAAGTTCCAATATCAGCCCTATAGCTTTGGAATTGCTAAAGAGTGCCAGAAGACAGAGGACAGAAGCTGGCACATTTTATTTGCATTTGTAAGCTGTGAAGTTAACTAGCTTACAAGCCTTGAATTAGGGAGATTTGATCTTTCTTAGCTGAAGTTAAAGAAATCATGCAACACTGGGTTTGGAGGCACCACTGTAATAAGCCCTTGGTGACTTATTACACTATGGAGCTTCTCCTTCATCTTCCTCTCTGTAGATCTCTAACAGAGAAAACTTAGTATAGATGTATCTGTATGGGCACTTCCTCAGTCACCATGATGCAAATACTATGCTTTTTTGTGTCTCACAAGTAATTTCCAGACATGCAAAGAATTAAAAAGCAGTACTGAACAATAGTTTCATAGCTCAAAGGACAGGGTGTCCCCCGTGCCCCATGCACCACAGTAAACATAGGTAAGTTTCTGTTCTTAGCAGCAAGCCAGAAGCAACTCCTCGGACCTCATAGCAGTAGATATGTAGTAATTAACCTTCTTTTAGTTCAACACACCAAATAGCATGAGCTCCCTGTTGCAAAGAACAGAGAGGAAAGCAGCTTGTTACTCTGCATTGCACCCTAAGGCAACACCCCACATAAGGCTGATGTGTCACTGAAATGCAAAATAAGGTGCTATGTTCCTGGGTGCTGTCTTGCCTGTCCTGGGAGCCATTAATCCTCCTAATTGCATATAAAAAGTCTGGTAGGGATTCTACAAATGAGTAAACACCAAGATAAAAATGTAATTGTACTAGTACAGCAAATTGGATTCAGGTCCTCACTGAACAATCCAGTTTCATTTCAGCAATTTTATTATCACTGTTACTGGAACAAATTACTTTATTAAACAGAAAGGGCTTTTGTAAAAGAATTTCTTCTTGTGGGCAATATCATGAAGCTCTGTAACACAAAACCAGCAATTACACTTGTCAGGGGATTTCTTTAAGCAATTCAACTAATAGCTTGTGACAGGTAAGACTTGAAATGTTCATTCAAGCCTTCCTTCTGCTACATAGACATATTTTGTCAGCACGAAGAAAGCACTTTTAGTGAAATGAATGTTTTGGGTGGTGGTTTGGTTGAAATCCTGCAGAAAACAAGAAGGCTTGGAGTAGGCTGATATACAGGACAAGGGGAGTGGGCAGGACTCCTGGATTAAATTAGGAATAAGGTCTGATGACAGTTACACAGTAATGGCGACACAAACATCTGGAGAAATCAAGACTAACACCATTTCTGAGGAAACTAGAAGAGAAAGGAGTGCTTTGCTGCAGCAACAATCTAAGTAATAAGCCAAGGCAGCCTCCATGTTTCCACAATAAGATGGAAGGGCAACCTGGATTTAGAAGATGATTCCAAAGACAAGTTATCAGGCTCATTGCAGATGTAGCTGGATGACCTTTAATGGCCAGTGGTTCTGTACCATTTATTATGCATAAACAGGGTGGCTGGAAAACTGCTGTCCCAACCAAGCATACTTTGACAAAGGGCTGCAGGATCTATGGAAGACAAGTGTCCTATAAACAAATGCACCCAAAAGATATTTTAATCAGTATGAAAGGCTTAAAAGGGGTATTAAGACAGAGGCAAATGCCCAAACAACACTGAAACCTGTAGGCACTGAGGTCTACTGTTGCCAAAGCTGACACCTCTGAGAAATCAGAGTCAGGGTGCCACACTTGTATGATGACTTTGATAGTGTCAGCCAACAATGCAGTTGATTGGTGTTTCTGAGACCTTAGACATAATTTGCCTCTATTCTGCAATTACCCTCCTCCTCTTGGATTCTCCTCCATGCTTCTGGAAAAGGGTCAGCCATAATTTCACTCTATCATTATGCAGAATGTGTGAAGAACAAAAAATCTTAAATCACAGCATAAATATGCCACTAGAAGTAGAAAAACCCATTCCCAGTCTTGGGCATCTTTTCTACCTCAGGGCTGACACAAGAACACAGAGACTCACAGATGGCCAGCTGACAAGGCAGTGTGACTATTTCAAACACTTCACCTTTGTTGTGCTTCACTCTGAATTTCTCTCTTGTGTATGTCATGAAGTCAAAAGTCCAGGAGAGTTAATATAAATCCTTACATTCTCATTCCCCATGTACACAGCTATTTGGAATAAATAGCTGGGGCTCCTAAGGACTGATGAGGAGGTCAGCTTGGAGATCTGTGCACAGCTCCATTCAGCCCTGGCGTCCTCCATCTATTCTTAAGCCCTCTAATTCCAAAGGCAAACTTTTTTTTTCTTTTAAGGTCACCTCACCCCCCACCTCACTCACACACACACAGTTCTTCAAAAAGGGAGGCCTGCACTGGCCCTGTTTACTTAGAGCACAAACATATTCAAGCCAGCAATGTCAGATTAAAGGAAGAAAAGGGAGAGAAATCAAAGCCTCTAAACTGCACATAAAAGGCAATCGTTGGCAACCAATCTGTTCTACTTCCAACTCTTTGCACTTTATGAATAAAGGTCAAGCTGGTATTGGCACCCAAATGTTAATGTTCTTATAAGGGTTTAAGCTGCTTTAACAGCTGAATAAGTGAGAGTGATCCACAGGGCCACACCTAATCATGCATTTACAGCTGAGAAGACCTCTGCTTCTCAGAACTGGCTGTCCACAGGGGCACAGGGAGCCCTACAAGAGCAAATTACTTACCTGATTGCCTAAAGAAGGCTTGAGGTTAACTAGCCCCTTCTATGTTATTCTTCCATCTACTCTGCCTGCTGGTTGTTCTTTTACCTTCACTTATTTTGTGCTTGTTGGGCTTCCTTCTGGCTGTGGCTTTCAGGACACAAGCTGGTTGATATACAGAAAAAGTACCTCAGATACATCCCACCTTGCAGGGATTTAATCTGCCTTTCTTGTTTGTTTGCTTTGTTTTGTTTTAAGTTACACACCTCTTTTTAACCCCTTTTTTTCATTTATGGTTAGCAAGCTACAACTGTCCGTTCCCCTCTTCTACAGCAAAAAGTTTTGCGCTAACTGGCAGCCAGACCCAATTCCCAGTTTTCTTTCAAAGTTGATGACACTACCTTCTCTCCATTTGAAAGATAACACAACTCTCACTTTTGCAGGCCTGCCCTAAGTGTACTGGAATTATCCAGCTCCCAAAAGCAGCTATTAAATCCTCTCACCTAACTCCCTGGGCAGCAGCAGAGACCTAGCAACTTCATGTCCACATTTCCAAGTGAGCAGTACACTGGAAAAGCTTCAGAGTGACTCAATACCAGCTCACTCTACCAGACAGAGGCCTCACCTGTCAAAGGAAAAGAGGTTTTACTGAAGAAAGAAAAAGTCAATATTTGGGATATGTTTTCATAAAGTCAGGACAAGTGCACTGCTAAATTAATTCATGTCTGGCATTTACAAACAGTAACTTGATCTTTCAGCTGGTGCCCTTGCCAAGTCAAGCAGTTTTTAAAAATTAGATTTTTGTAAAGGTGAATTTAGTGCTAATGAAATTGAAAGACCGGTAGCAATAGCTTGCACAAGGCACTGGCCTGCCAGGCTCTGCAGGAGCTTCCCTTCTGCTGCTGACAGGGCATCTAGATCCTGAGCTGTATAAAATTGGTTGCTCAAGTCCCAGGCCTCACCCCCTAGTCGGCTGGGATTGCTTTTTGAATGCACAGCAAGAAAAACCCAGTCATCTAACAGGCTACTTAAGGCAAGCTGCCCAGCACCGAGCAAAACTTCACATTACGTTATTCAGGGGCACAGTGGAAAAGGAGTTACCAAATGTGTCATACTTTAACCTGGCGCTTGGGGGTTTGACAGCCGGAGCTCTTGCCATCCAGTATGGCATTTTGTAATACTATCTGAAAACGGATGGAGACAAGTCCACTGGCAAGGGTTCAGTCAACATCCAAAAACCAGCTTAGAAACTGCGGAGGTTCAACAGGGGTGCTTTTCTGGGGCTAAGCAAGTATGTGAAGCCACAAAGGAAGCCACCCCATTTACAGTGCTGCTCTCCTCCTCCTCCTGTGGCCCTGCTCAAGGCCAACCCTACCTACCCAGAAACTGCCCAATCTCGGCAGGCAGCAACTCCAAGCCAAACCCTACTGATCCCAGACAACTCGTTCTGGGTGAGCAGAGTCTCTCCCTCTGGCAAACACCCTCATGGCACATGAATTACTTTCTGTCAAGAGGGGATTAGGGAATATTATTTTAGACCAGTTAGCTGGCCAGACTCCCAGTGAAAGCTCAACTTTGTGTGTTAGGTGCCTCTGCTTCAGAGGGGTTGCCGCATGCAGTCAGCACTGGGCTGTTAGAGTCACCCTACGCACCACCGCACATCTTTGCATGATTTGATTTGTTTCTAAGGCATTAGCTTTCCATAAAAGCTTATGTTCCTGTTTCTTTATTTGCACATTTATAGTAAAGAAATCCTCAGTGAGGAGTACCCTCCTCTTACCTCTTCCCCACACAAACTCAGCCAAGTCTCAGAGCCGCTTGGTATCTGTTGAACTTGTTTTCCACATCATTAACTACAATTACCTATCCAGCAAGGGGATTAAAAAACAAGCTTCAACTTCTGGCTCCGGCAGAGACACAAAAAGCGGCGCTATTTGCATATTCCTTTTCGCTACTGACTT